>NW_022985749.1:0-52306 GCF_902459465.1 Asterias rubens
CGCTAGCGCTCAGCTTGAAAAATATAGCAGAACATGTTTTTAAAGGGACACGTTGCCTTTGATCGGGCGTTGCCTTTGATCGCTTGTTATAAAAAGCTGACGGTTGGAAAGATGTTTTAAAAGTAGAAATATAGTTATCCGCACAATATAGTTATCCGCACAAAACCTCGACATTGCATGATTTTCTTTGTTATACGTTTTGTGGAGTCAAATGTTTGACTCCTCGAATTCGCAGACCGTGTTAGTAATAATATAATAAACAACGCTTATAAAGCGCCTTACATCCATGACTGGACCCCAAGGCGCTGTACACAGTTAAAAATAGCTGCAAAGAGCAAAAATTATGGCATATTTGTGTGTGGATCATTAAATTCTACTTTTTGCACGGCTTCAAACGTTTCCCTTTAATGTCGCGAAGGGTTGGAAAGAGGTGCTAGTGAACCTGACGGCCCCTTGCTTCGGCTTTGAAGAACCTGTCAGAATGATTCCAAGGGAAATCCCCTGACATCCAGTTTTTGTTCTAATTCACTTCTGTATATTATGGATTGGTTGAGCTCCGGGAGCAAGCCGTAGAGGGCGCGTGTTTGTACAGCTAACCATTTAATCGATACTGAGGTTTCATCACACAACGAAGCTATTCAAATGATCACATCACACTATATACAGTGCTGATACAGGACCAATTTCAGTAGCACATGGAGTAATTTCATCCAAAAATATAAATTCGATCCCTAAAACAAGTATTCTTACCTGGTGTATCCGTACATTATGCTTAAAATAACATATCTGTGAAAAATTGGACTCAATTGGTCATTGAAGTTGCAAGAAAATAATGAAAGAAAAACTTTTATTGCACAATAAATGTGTGCCGATTTCAATCCCCTTTATGCTTGCTGTTAATTAGAGTGTCAAGTTGTCGTTACGTGACTTCCGCAGCGCATATCAGACCGCTGGGTGCGGTGATAACGCATAATAGATTATTATCTTAATCTACAAAATGTTGACATCTGTGAAACAGAAATATTTTGGTCTGAAAGTATCTTTACCATCAAGTGTAGTTTATTATCAGTTAGACACAACAAAGCTGAACAGAATATTCAAAATAAAACTGTGAAACTCCAGACAAAATGTGTATTGAAATGACTCATCGGATTGGGTAATAACGAACAAGCTATTAGGCATTCCAGCACAGGTTGAAGTTTGCACAACTGTTTTGTGGGAAAAATAACCCTGGAAGTTTTTCGGTGATAGCCGGCATTTGTTGTTCATCTAAACTCAAACAATAAAACCGACCCTCTTTGTCGAAGCATCTGTTGTCCAACCACTGCTGTTTTAATAATGCAGGTTTACGTGACAAGGAGGGTGGCATTGTTTTAGGCCAAACTTGATTAGAATTGTCTTAAAAGGCACCGAACACTTTGGTAATTACTCAAAGTAGTTGTTAGCGTAGCAATTTACTTGGTAAAGCAATGGAGAGGAGTTGAATAGTATATTACGTTGTGACAAAACGACTCCCTCTGAAGTAACGTAGTTGTTGAGAAAGACTTAAAGGCAGTGAACACTAATGGTAGTTACTCAAAATAATTGTCATCGTAAAATCTTTATTGATTACGAGTAATGGGGAGAAGTTGATGGTATAAAACAGGGAGAGAAACAGCTCCCTTTGAAGTGACGTAGTTTTCGAAAACAAAGTCATTTTTCACGAATTTGATTTCGAGACCTCAAGTTTAGAATTTGAGGTCTCAAAATCAAGCATCGATTGAAAGCATACAACTTCATGTGACAAGGGTGTTTGTTCTTTCATTATTATCTCGCAAACTCGACGACCGATTGAGCTCAAATTTTCACAGGTTTGTTATCTTATGCACATGTTGAGATACACCATGTGAGAAGACTGGTCTTTAACAATTACCAATAGTGTCCACTGTCTTTTAGCCATGAAGCCCTTCTCCTGTATCTGAAAGCACATTTTTATTTTGCAACAATGTGTTTTCTTTCATTGTTTTTTTATTTGCAACTTCGCAGCCAATTGAGTCATAATTTTCCCAGATTTGTTATTCTATGCTTAATTTTTTGGACCTACCAAGTGAGAATATACTAGTCCTTGACAATACTATCATACGTGTTCGATGCCTTTAACAACTGCGAAGTGATTTGCCCAAAACCACAACCACTCGAGTTGTCAAGACATCTCGATCCAAACGCGTACAAACTAATAAGAATCTTGTAACGATAATCGATATGCCATTTTGTCTTTTGCTCAGCGTTAACCCAAAACAGATCCCCATTAATGACCTGGATAGGCCATGCTCACAGTGTTTGCCATCCAAACGGTGACAAGTGGGCTTTTTGCACATCGATGTTTTTCACCAACTTAATGAACAATACGTCGCCTAAATTTGTCAGATTTTTTTTCCGGCCTCTGTCCATTAATTATTCATTTATTTGTTAATTTAATATTTATCTGCAGGCCATACAGGGTACATTATATATAGCCATTCTACATTGGCCTTGTGGTAAAAAGAACAGGAAAAGCATTTAACAATAAGGCTAATAACATCTTATAATAAGGCTCTTATCATACCAGTATCAATCTTCCAAAATACATTTCCCTCCAAATAATTTTCCTCCAAATAATTGCCATCATCGAAAAGACGTACATTTTGGATGCGTTAATCGACTATAATAATTATACCCTAAAATTATACTATTAATTCCCGAGATTTCCAAAACAAAACGAAGACACAACAGAAGCGGGTACACCATGGTGGATATCGAACACCCAAAGTAACCGACAATTGAGATAGAAACCGGTGTGGCGGTTTCAACTTTCCGCCGTGTTCAGTTTTCCGAATGACCAAATACGGTAACATTACGTCATGCGATGCCTGCGCACAGCAAGCAAAAGTAGTCAATTTTTAGTGCTGTATTGAGTCATCCGTGTTACTCTCCGGTAGCTGTCATGGCGGCGTCCACGAGTACAACGAGCGGCGAACGCGTGGATCGTATGAGAGAATTTGGTGTGGCACAAGCAGTGTGACCTGCTTACAGCTGTACGCATGAATACGTGTAAAGATGGGGCAAGACAATGTGACTAAACAGAAAAGAATCTTAATAATAAACAATTTGGGTCACTGAGAGAACTACAGTACTCGCCAGGGTACTCGCGGCTGTATTTTTGTCTGGCTACGTCACCCGGAAAACTGAACACGCCGGAAAGCTTAAACCGTTGCAACAACGTGGTGAAATGTCCGGCTACGTCACCCGGAAAACTGAACACGGCGGAAGACTGAAACCGCCACACCGGCATCGGCTATGGTACACAAAATCCCTTACCCCCCCCCCAATTTAATCACAACCACCTATTTTGATGAAATTGCGCATTTCCTTAAAACTCAGAGTGTATACTAATGTCTTCATCCCAAAACCAATCCCGTATTTGAGAAAAGTACAGTCACCTGGTTGCCATGGAAACGACGTACTTGAGAACACCCCAGTATGTTACACTGTGGTGTTATTTTTGTGTTTTCCGTTTTCGAGGTTTTTTGTTTGTGTGGAATCTTCGTTGAACATCCAAACAAAGCTGTGTTTGATTTATGTCTCTCACGACTATTGATATATCAATCATTATTCACATTGAAAAGGTTTTTTTTTAATATGATTGTCAAGACATTTTGTCAACCGGGAATTACACGGGAGCTTGACATGAATTGCAAGAAACTAATCTTAAAGGCAGTGGACACTATTGGTAATTTGAGCTTAATTGGTCATCGAACTTGCAAGATAATAATGAAAGAAAAAACACCCTGTCACACGAAGTTGTGTGCGTTTAGATGCTTGATTTCGATACCTCAAGTTCTAAATCTGAGGTCTCGAAATCAAATTCGTGGAAAATTATTTCTTTCTCGAAAACAATGGCACTTCAGAGGGAGCCGTTTCTCACAATGTTTTATACCGTCAACCTCTCCCCATTACTCGTCACCAAGAGAGGTTTTATGCTAATAACTATTTTGAGAAATTACCAATAGTGTCCACTGCCTTTAAGGGGAACACATTATTATTATTCTCGCCTAAGTATAACATTATTACACATGGGAGCGTTAAAGGGAAGTGAATTTTGGTAATCACTCGTAAAATTAATGGCAATAAAACCATGTTTGGTTCGAAGAACCGGGATATTATTTCACTTCGATTTTGATAAAAGATATCCGTTTTTATCCAAGAGATATTACATCTGAGAAGCGTTTCTAGCAGAAGCGATTGTGTATTGCAATTGCGGTACATTCATCCTGCGTGGACATATCGCTCCGGGTTTGGGCGGTATCTCAAAAACGCGACCACTTTTTGAAAAATGAGTTTAAATTTTCACGGGTTTTTTATTTGAAGTCCAGTGCTTTTAATGGGAAACTGAAAATACCAACTTTGTATATTGGTTGCAGATTCACCGTTGAGGGACACAGTGTCGGGTAAAATTCTTGAGTACGAGTTGGACGGCATACTGGAGGAGCTACAGAGGAAATGGTTCGAAACGCTGGGATGCATGAAAGAGGATATCCTCGATCCCACCTCCGGGGGCGAGGATAATACAGTTACGATCGCACACGTAGGAGGTAAGAAAAAACCCACAAGACACATGAGAAGGAGTGTAGCTCTGGAGAGCGTTAGCTTATGAAATGTGGCTTCGGAATTAGCGGCTGCGACTCACGGCTTGATTGCTGAGGGATTAGTCATTAGTAATGCCTTTAGCCACCACTACTCATTCGGACGCTGGAAAACAAGAGCTTTCTATATGCTACACGGCCCAATATCAGAGCCGCTTAAAAGTAGAAAATATATTGCTTAGCAGAAATGAGCAGGATACCAGTCAAAAATGGTGCATGCGGCATGGTATTTTGGCTGGTAACCCTTTTGTGTGAAGCATTATTTTGGTGTGCTTTGCAAAGTTTTGGGTCCAAGTTCATGACACAATGGGTGGAGGAAGAGCAGAAGTTTATATGGAGGACTTATTTAACCAAGATTCACTCAGAGGAACTGACAGAGGTGGCCCCTTTGCCATTTTCGAAACCTCGGATTAGGTCAGGGCTCTGATAGCATTCTATACTTTAAAACTATTAATGAACTTTTTTGCTTCCAATTATTGGTCAATCTATTTGTAGAATTTCACACCAGTATTTGTGCATATATAATATTATGCGTTTGAATAGGTGCAAGTGAGGTAAATATATTACAATTGTTTTCCCAAATTAATGCAATATTCTTTGATTTTCGTACAATAAGTAACATTTTGTAGGCCTATAACGCCTGACTTTTGAATTTGTCCCGCCAATTTGGACAGGTCTCCTTCTTCTGCTCGTCAGCGGTGTCATCATATCCTGTCTTATCTTATTGGTGGAGTTTGCTGTACATAAATACATGGTGCCGAACCTACGTAAAGTGCCGAACCATCGACGGGACTGCCTCGTTCTAAGCCAGGTACGAGCTTACTCAAGTCAAGTATATTATAATCACTAAAATATATTATTACTTTTAAAGGCACTAGGCACTATTGGTAATTGCTCAAAATAATTGTTGGGCAGCGTAGTGAACCAATATTGAAAAAAAAAAACAAGGGAAAAGCAAAACAAGGAACCGGAGATGGGCGGAACACCTGTGCAGAAAGAAAGCACACAGAGGCGGGTTGGTACAGACAGGATCTAAAGGGTACAATTGAACCCCTGCCGTCGATTTCACAAAGAGTTAGGACTCGTCTTATCTCGAGTTAGGGACGAGTAATCGCCTGAACTTAGGATAATCTTAAGGTCTGCATGCTACAGTGCAGGGTTGGGACTCGTCCTAATTCATTTAGATTTGTCTTAAGTTAGGAGAGTTTTTTTTAAATCGACGGCAAGTAGTAATAACTGATTGGACTTACTCAGTTTGATGATAATGACTGGACAAGTACACACGCAGAACTTAACTGCACATCGCCATGTTGGGACATGTATTATCATAAACTCAACGGGTCAAGGGTCACTAGCCATGACGTATGGATACAACCTACATTATTCAACAGCCCATAGTAGCAAGAAAGACAATGTTAACTAACAGACTGGACCCAAAGGACACAAGAAAAAAGGCCCAAGCGCAAGATGAAAGAGTGAAAGGCTTCAGACGGTTGAAGACCTGAAGTTGGATGCCTTCTGAGGTCAGAGATAAGCAGCTGGCCAGGCAGACAAACATATAGACACATTTTGATTATTGTATTCTTTCTGAATTGTTCTCCCCAGAGATTGCACCATGAGATCAACTCTGACTATAAAGTGAGATCCTCAGCCAATATGAGGGAGCTACTCACGCTCGTCAAGCAGGGGAGTTTGCCAAAATGTTACAGAAAGAGCAAAGACCGGTAGGTAGTACATAATTTGTTTGCACATCTTCATTCCCGTGACTGCTGTCATCTTCGTCATGTTCCCTATGTCAACTAGCCGCAGGAGACACTAATACCAAAGAAGGGTGGGGGTGTCAGACCATTTCCCCTTTAAGCCTAGTTTTGGTTACATTGATTATTATATGAAAGACAAATTAACATTACGGTAAAGATAAAAAACCCAATAATTTACCAAATGAATCAAGGTCATTTGTAGTAATTTTTGAAAGATCGATATTTAGTTGCATCGGGATCATCAAAATACTGTCACTTTTAAAACCAATAAAGCAATATATCCTGTTTTACATAAATACTTTTTTTTGTGGGTCGTGAAGGCCACATCACAGAGGGCAAAAGAGAAACAAAAATCCCTCAGTATGTAATTTTCCACATTTTTTGGAGACAGTAAAATTGTTTAGTAACATTATCTTCTGTGTTTCCGAATCGGTTTTTTTTGTGCAATTCAGTTTTACTCCAAGCTGCCTGCAAATGTGTGACATGTCTTTTTTTTTGAGACAGTTATTTTCAAAACTAAATTACTTTCCTCTCATCCGCAAGGCTGCTCCTGAGGAGATCGAAGCTAGGCGAGACATCAGGAATGCAGTTCAAGCTGGCATGGCTGGACGGTCAGTATTATACCACTTTGAAAAACTTGCCAAAGACGACTTCCTTATAACTATACGATCCAAAATATTTATTAATACTATACAAATATTAATTACCAGAACAAGTCAACTTATTAGCAACCGTAGGTTGGCAAGATAAATTATCAGAGCAAGTCGACGTCTTAGTTTGAGGAATGAATCTCGTTGATATTATTATGTCTTGATTAATCGACTATTTCGTTTTCAAGGATTTTGATCAAGTTTCACTCAAAGGTTTTGTAGATCAAGTTTCAACTTCATTATCGTCAAGTTTTTGAAAAAAGGGTGAACGTCACAGAGGTATCTTTTCATGGGAGTCGCACAAATCCGTTGAAAATGCTAAAAATAATGTTTGTCGTACTGACACGAAAAATGCTTTCGTTTTCCCCGGTTTTTTTTACTGGATTCTCGAAAACTACAGCACCTCAGCAATTGATATTATAAGAAAGTTTCTTACCCCCATTAACTTTAAACCGTGTGAGTTTACCCCCCATTTACTTTAAACCGTAAGAGTTTAATGTAATGTTTATTTTAATGTTGTGTGTCGTAAAAAAGTACCCAAACCCGTAAATATGTCGATTTTGAAAGATGTCATTACCTATATATTAATATGGCACTCGTGGTGCTCCGTAGATCATGTTGTGCGTCAACTAATCCTTTTAATTATTTTGATTTTGATCTCCCTTTATTGTCGTGTTGCAGCTCGCTCGACAGCAACCGAAGCAATAGCGGAATACCTCACCTACGAGCCTCTGAGCAGCAGGAATATCTTCAGACGATGGACGACTGCAACGAAGACCATTCTCGACGGCAATCTCGCAACAGCGACGCCAAACCCAAGTACTCCTGGCGGTACTTCACTCCGGAAGATTTCCTCGATCACAACGACGAGACGGAAATGGACCGGTTGCTGTCTCGGGGGATCGTGGTTCCAATCCGCCATGTGGGGAGACTTCGGCAGCCGCACCTCCGACGAGCGACCACTACGAACACTCGGGGAACTCCCCAGCGTGGGAGTCGCACGTTAACATGGTCCGATTGAGATGAGCAACCTGCACAGTGCGGACATCGACGCTGGTCTTTACGCGAATGGATTGGGTGGTTCGAGTCCCTACACGGATGGAGTGGACTCAAATCCCTATGCGAATAGAGTGGATTCGAACCTAAACACGGTTGGGGTGGATTCGAATTCATACGCGAATGGTGTGGGTCCGAATCCATACTCGGATGGAGTGAACTCGAATCCTTACGCAAATGGAGTGGGTTCGAATCCCGCTTACCTGGACGTTGATATTGTACCCTACGCTGACGAAGGGGAAATGTCCGATTGCCGGAGAGACAGCTTTGCCTCAGGGTCCTACGAAATGGATGACCTCCTTTCGTTTATGTCGGATGAACTGGCACAAGGTCACCTCGGGAGGGCGTGTTTAGCCTCACCGGAAACGGACGATGGGACCGCGAGTCAAGGTCACTCGTCACTTTCCTCTGGCGGTGCCGAACATTTACCGTGGTGAGGGCGCCACTCTTCCAAGAACATCTTCTCTGCCATCTTACGACTCCGCCATGTACTATCCACCTTTAGTTTGTCCTACCCCATCAGAAAACACGCCAGAAAAAGTCATGAACTGTAAAACGTCATCAGAAAGAAACAGCTCATTTTCGTGACAGAGTAGGTGTTGAAAGTTCCGTATTTTTGACTTTCTACTTTCATCATTCCAGTAGCCATGTTCTTCTCTATATTACCCAGGGACAGACTGGGATACAACGCGAATCAGTCGAAAACAGGGACCCAACACAGAATCTGTACGTCTATTTGAAACATGCGTGCCAAAAGTGCACGTTTTCAAAACGAAATACTGACGGAGCCCAAACCGAAAACCGCGGTTTCAACAAGGCCTTGCGACTTTGGCATCTGATTAAAATACTACAAGAGGGCATTACCAGTACCTACAATGGCGTATCACGTCGTTTGCAACCCACCGTCATGGTTCTTTCTTTGATAATAGATAGTTTGCATATAGCGTCGACGACCGCCAAAATTGATGAGAAACAAAGGAAAGTGCACGCATAAATTATCATATACGCGCTGCCCAAAATCTCTGTGCACGTTTTATCAAAGGTGGTGGTTGTCAATGACGTCATGCGCAATCCATCTATTCCTTGAATCATGTGGATTACCCCCACTAGATTTAAAAGCCATCGAGTTTAATGCAGTATTCACATGATACATCGGTGAAGCACGATACAGAGAGCATTGATGTATAATGATGGGTTCAAGGTGGGGGTCATTGATTGGTTTAATTGGCAGATTTACAGAGGCCAGATTATTAATACAGATGCAATACAAGTCACATGTGAAAGTTTCAGCTGAATATTCATGCATTTCATGTATTAATTTCACAGGTAAAAATTAAAGAACACAGTATCTTCTTGTTGAGAAAACAGAACCAAACAGCAAAAACCGACACAAGGTTTATTATTTTAACAAGAACACCGAATGCATCTTCGTTTAGCGAGGATACGACGGGTACCAACCGCATCGCTGGTGGGAGAATTCACAAACGGACACCACACAGAAATTTGAACCTCCAAAAGCAACCTTTAGCGGGATTTTCAGATTCAAATCTGTCGACATACTATTTCTAACTAATGAAGGCACTTCATATGAAATTATTCGCAGGTTGCTTTACTATCATTACCATCTTTATAACAAGTGGGCTTAAAGGTATGAAAACTCACAGGTCACGAGGCCAATACCAAGGATGGCCCTACCTTTAAAACTGTAGTGAACAATTTACTAATCACGTCTGTATACGACTTAATGGTTTCACATCGATAAGATTGGCTAATTACTTTACACACAATGTCCCATCCAGTGGCTTCGATAGGTTGTGCTATTCCAGTAAGAAATGTCATTCACATGAAGACATGAATCAACTCTCACTCTACCTAAACGGTTTTCCCGTCTGCCGCCCTCTGTGACATGGTTTCGGTACTTTCTCATTGAGGTTAAGACTTGTTCAAGTCGGATGACATACAGACAGGTTCATTTTACCAAAGTTTGTACATGTATATTATGGTGCTACTTAAAAATTGTCTCATCAGTTTTCTCAAGCAGTGAACATTTAGTTACTTTTCAGTTACTTTAAATATTTTGGTGTTGACTCGTTTTTTTAAAATTTTATTATCATTGTTGTAGGCGATGTTAGTCCAATTTCAATAAGATGACAAGCATGAAATAAGTGGTTGTTTAGCAAAAAAGTTTATCAACCAACATGTTTTAGGGTTCACAATGTTGCGACTGGTCATCACAAAATTGTTTTGGATAAGCAACGATTTTTTCTTCTTCTTTTGAGCAAAGTTTATTGCTAAACTGCTAAAGTTTTTGTGAAAAAAAACCTGTACACCAATACAATGGCGCCATTTTCCACAGAACATGCGCTTACAGCGCCCAATAAAATGTGTGATTCAACATTAGGCAAAGGGTCATGTGGTTTAGCAGGAGATGAATAGACCTGTATAAGGCTGTCGCCATTTTCAACAACTATAAGGCCATTATTCAATGCACTGAAAAGGGTGCCAAACTATTTTTTACTTCCAACCTCGGTTTGGTTACATTGGTTCAGATTATAGAAAACCAAGATGGCCACACAATTATAGATGTCTTTTTAAGCCTAGAGCTAAACATCCCTTTCCCCTCAAAAACGTCGTCTTATGTTCTGTTTGATGTTGAAACACCACGCACACTGCCTGCTCCAACAGCTACGGCTGTTGCTAAGGGTGTTGCTAAGGACATCCTTTTCTTCAACACATGATGACTCGGCGATCGAGGTGTAGCCGTAACCGCCAATTGGGCTTCAGCCCCAGTTTGGAAAAAACTGCATAAGTTGAACAAGGAACGAGATTGCAATTTTTTCCAATTCAAAGTTTTATAATGTGGCAATTTCGGTCTTGTAAACCAAACTTTAAGCCAAAGAAAAACAGTTGTTTCTACTGGGTGACAACTCAACTTAACGTTATTCATTTAAACATAATACTTGATTAATCTTTAAATAGTTTGCTTTGACACATGGTGCCATCGAATACCATTTCCAGACGTAAACAAACCCAATACGAATCCAAGTATTCAATTCCTTCGTTTGCATAGGGAGGGAACGTTCGGTGCAAAATAACAAAACATCCAGTGAACGTATCCACATCTGCCTAATGTGATTTCATATGGTGGAAGCATTGACACGGAACCAGTACGGTAAACCTTTGTGCAACCTTTTACGCAACCCACTGCCATTGAATGACAAAAATAGCATCAAATAATGGGAACGGTCATGACAATGTTCCAAACTAATAAAATGTGTCTATTTTTAGTGAACTTGCTGGTTTAACCATGTGTACACCTCTTTGAAGAGTGTGTACACCTCTTTGAAGAGGGGCACATGTGGGCTACATGCACTTTCAAATGCATGTAAGCATCTTTGCATTTAAATATTGCTTGATTGAAAACTAGGAGATCTAAAAAAGGGCTTAGAGAAAGTGCAATATACAAAACATTCGTCTGTGCAAAATAAATAAGGTTTGCGCTATCCGAAGAAGGGCATCACCTTTTTACAGGGCCCAATTGCATCAGGCTGGTTAGCAGTACATATTGCATAACAAATTGCTTTGCTAAGCAAAGCAAAAAAGAGGGGGTACCTATCACAATAATGTAAACTTTAAGGAATGTTGGTTGGTGACCTGTTATTGCTAAGCAAGATTTTCCTTGGCTTAGCAGGTGTTTGTGCTTAGATAGAGGCTTGATAAAATTGGGACCAGTGTCCAATTTTATCTAGCCTTTCAGCACAAAAATCTTGCTAAGCACAGAAAAAATATTGCTTATTAGAAACGGGTTAGCATCGAAAACTACTTCAGGTGTACATTGTTGTAACAGGTGTCCCACTCAGTTTTCGTTTAGCAAAGAAATTTGGCAAACAGTATTTGGCCCTGACGTGGCGCAAGAAATGACTCACTCTAACTCTTTCTAAAAACCATTACAGAACTGGGCAACCATAATTTATGAAAGTACTTGTATGCAATTAATAATCTCAATAATGGAATGATAAAGATTATAGTAACTATTATTCTTTGATGGTTTAAAATTATAAACTTAATCATCTAAAAATCTTCTGCCACAAAGGACAAAAATCTGATACGGTGTGAGATGTTTTTTGTACGTTTTGAGAGATTAGTGAAATGTTCCGTGAGGAAGGAATTAGTTTTATTATATTTCATTAGTACTATGTCAACCTTTAAAGAACTTCTGGGTCAAGTTTGATTGATCCAAAACTGTGTCGAAATGGTCGAGTTTTTCATTAAAAAGTAGACTTTGAAAAGCAGCACCAGCTGTAATTTACAAACTCCTTAAAAGTTGGAAACTTTAGACGAGTCTTGAAAGAATTATGACAGTGAGAAGTGTTAAGTGCTGTTTTCCTGAAATACTTCTGCAACTTGCGTAAACAATTTTGAAGATCTTTCAAGACAGTAGAAAGGCAAACGGAGGGAAATGTTGTTCACCCCTTTTTGTGTATTTCAGAAAAGTTAGTGTGTGAAGGCCATTTTGAGTTGACGGCTCTTTCCACATAATAGTTCATAAATATGTCATTTCAAGGATTAAAAACAAACCGTATCGTCCACAATTTATGAACAAAATATTTGACATCCCCTGAATCCCGAATGTTGTTATTAGGGCAACCTTTGATCAGACTACAACTGAGCTCGAGGTACTTGTGAAGTAAAAAAAAATATGTAATAGCAGAGATCAACTCACACATTGTATAAAATGCACAAAGTGTTTTAGAAACTCGGCTTCTGCCTGTGGGCTCCGTCAGCATTTTCTGAATGTGTACTCATTCGGCATTGGGGTTCCGAATCCATAGCTTTGAAAGTGCCCCTTAAAGTTATAGACCTGTGGAAACAATAATGCGATTGTCGAGTCATTGGGGCCTCGGATTTCAAAATAGCATTTTTTGTTTTCAGGCGCAGATCCGGGGGTGTGTTGGGATCGCACACCCCCTTTCGGTCAGGGGAAAAAGGAGAAAAAGGAAGAGAGAGAAAGAGAGAGAGAGAGAGAGGGAGATAAAGGTGGAAAGGGGGGGGGGGTGGCACACAATAATTTACAAACCTGGGTAACACTTTCTTGTCATTGTGGACCGTTATTATTTCACTCACAGACATTGTCTCATGAGGAATTTAACGTGAATCTGTGTGCGTGTGGAAAACGTGTTTCTTAAGAACTCAAACTCGAAGGACCCGGGCCATGAAGGAGAGCCATGAAATTTGCCCCTGCACATGCCTTGTTGCAATCATTTCTTCTGTTTTATTTCTAAAGAAATCCCTTTTTTTTAACCGATTTGAAGAACCAACTTTCCCATTGAAAAGCATTACAACAATGACAATTTCATAGTGCAGAACAGAGAATTGCTGCCTTGCGCGCTCTTTCATTCTGGTTAAAAAAAAATATACGACCCCCCCCCCACTATCTTGTGGAGACCGAGACATAACAAAACAATGAAAGTAAAATAGTGTCAAAAGGGGACATTCTCAATATTGGGTGTTCCTAAAGGGTTTTTGGGGTATGCAGTTTACGAAATGGCATGGACCTGAGAACAAAAGTCTCTATACCAAACAAACCAATCAGAGCATACTGATCGAAAACGTCGAGATGAAACCAACGGTTCTTTTCAGAACCACCCCAACTCATTAGATAGTCACTATCATGGTGTTACCGCAAACCTTTCCATATAAACAAACCATGGTTTTGAAATACATGTGGAGTTACACACTTTCACACCGAGTTTTGATAATAATTATATTGTGTTGAAGAAAAGGATTAATTTTAAAGTGATATTATAACAAAGGATGTCCACAGATAAGGGAATCACAATGTGTATGGTAGTGAAGAGGTTTTCAACTAGTGGTTTAATCCCAACGAGGCCTGGTTCTTGATAATTTTACCGAGACGAAGTCGAGGTAAGTTATTAAGAACCAGGCATCGGCGGGTTTAAACCACTAGTTGAAACCAGATTCAACACACTTTGATTCCCATTAATAAATACCTTTTCGGTCAAAAAAATAAACACTTTTGGTAAAAAGTAAATAATGCAAACATTATAATTGTTCAATGATTTCTTTCAACACAACACCCCTAAAGCTATGAAATGATAAGGCCCTCCGCCGCCCTCGGATAAACAACTCCTTTTAAGGGAATGACGTGCGCGTCGCGCGTATCGCGTGATGTGGCACAACTGTCCCGGCCGTTGCTCTCGACCAATAGGAATGAAGAAACTGTCTTTCAAGCACAGGCGCAAGATCGCGTGCCACGCCCATGGTTCAACTCTTTGTACTGGTCATGAACAAAGGTTTATATACACACACGTGACGTGCTCTCCGCCAATAGGAATAGCGAAACTGGCTGAGGTATTTATAAATGGTGTATACAAAAATCACAAAGCTGTTTGTGTACAAGTTAAGTACAGGGACTGAGGGGGCAAAAACAAAAGATAGCCCACGAGAGATATCAAAAATAGACTAACTGTTTAGCGGAGCGTGGATGGTCCCCTGTATGACATTTTAAGCTAAGAACCCCATTCGGGCGCTTGCTGAATTCACTTGTAACACTCATCAGATTTGTGCATCTATGCACATCTTCCGTGAAGAGTGTGATCTTAAATTCAAATCGATCGACGGTTAGAAGGGGCTCATTGTTTCTATTATTTGTTTTTTTATTTTTTTTACATTTTGCTGTTTTGAATTAGTCATTTCCCGAATGAGTGATAACAAAAATGGCTTTTAAAAAACATGGGTAAAACATATGGTTCTACGGAATAAAAGACACAAAAGACACAATTTCGAGTGATGTTTGAATGTATTTTTTATACTCTACTTTAAAAATGTATTTCCAACCATAATAAATTGACTTTAAAACGCCGCTTTTCATAGCCCAAAGCGCCCGATCCGAAGACATCGGCTTCTTTTATGTTGATGAAACACCACGTAGCCCTAATTTTTGCGCGCCAAAACAAATGAACTTTTTGTTGGGGAACAATATTGTATTTGCAATGACAAGAATGCGGGTCAGCCTCAATTTGGAGCCAATCTGTATGGGTTAGAGTCCTTTATTAAAAATTAAACCACATAACAATAAAGTATATCTCTTTCAGAATGTAGAATCTTTTTTAACAGTTTATATTAACGTATAGCTATAACTAAACAAAATATGAAATATTTAGAGATCTTATGAAATGTATAATATGAAGTGAGTGATTAAAAAAACGGCCATCTTTATGCAAACTTACAGTGCATGCATCTTATGTTGTCTTGCTGTCTGTACAAATTCTGTTTGGAGTTAAAACACAATGTTGTACCCACTATTTAAACCTGTTTTAAAGGGAAGGTACACGTTTGGTAATTGTCAAAGACCAGTATTCTCACTTGGTGTATCCCAACATAAGCATAAAATAACAAGCCTGTGGAAATTTGAGCTGAATTGGTCATCGAAGTTGCGAGAAAATGATTAGAGAAAAAACACCCTTGTTGGACGAATTTGTGTGCTTTCAGTTAGAAATAAAAGACTTCTGGCTAGAAGCCTTTAATTATTTTAGTGAGAAATTACCTCTTTCTCAAAATCTATGCTACATCAGAGGGAGCCGTTTCTCACGATGTTTTATACAATAGTATACAACATTGTGAGAAACGGTTCCCTTCTGAAGTAATGTAGTTTTCGAGAAAGAAGTAATTTTCTTCGGATCTCGAGACCTCAGATTTAGAACTTGAGGTCTCGAAATCAAGCATCTGAAAGACACAATTTCGCGTATACAAGGATGTTTTCTACGACCGATTGAGCTCAAATTTTCACAGGTTTGGTTTTTCATGCATATGTTGAGATACACCAAGTGAGAAGACTTATCTTGGACAATTACCAATAGTGTCCACTGTCTTTAAAAAGCAAAACAAAAGTAATACTGACCCTCGCAGATTTTTTCTCGAAAGCTAAAAAGATGAGTAGCAAACACAAACGTTTACACTATGACGAAATCAGGTGTAGGTAACGATAATTCAAACGTTATTTATAAACAAAATCATAGCTCAGTCATGTCGTCTTGCAGCTTACTACACTTTTGACATTCTGTCTAATAACATGACCCCACCGTGATCATCTCATCCGGTTCAAACAGGAAGATATAAAACACAAACAAATCATATACTGAACCCTTTTTACAAAAGTTTCTAGCCTACGACACATTTTGAGAGTTTATACTCAATTAGCATGACCCCGTTTAACCTTTCCTCCGGTCCATACATTATGTGCAGATTTTAGTTTAAAGCCAATTCCTGAATAACATGTGAACAAGTCATGAATATTTGCTTATGAGACAAGACTGTAACTCAGTCCTAATTTTCCTATTTATTTCCAGGACCAAATAGCAAGGTGAGTTAAAGAATTTGGTTGTTTTGTGTCCCAGACCCATTAAGAGTCAATTCATAGTGGGTCTGTTAGCTTAGGGTGTGTCCCAGACCCATTAAGAGTCAATTAATAGAGGGTATGTTAGCTTAGGGTGTGTCCCAGACCCATTAAGAGTCAATTAATAGTGGGTCTGTTAGCTTAGAGTGTGTCCCAGACCCATTAAGAGTCAATTAATAGTGGGTCTGTTAGCTTAGGGTGTGTCCCAGACCCATTAAGAGTCAATTAATAGTAGGTCTGTTAGCTTAGGGTGTGTCTCAGACCCATTAAGAGTCAATTAATAGAGGGTGTGTTAGCTTAGGGTGTGTCCCAGACCCATTAAGAGTCAATTAATAGAGGGTATGTTAGCTTAGGGTGTGTCCCAGACCCATTAAGAGTCAATTAATAGTGGGTCTGTTAGCTTAGGGTGTGTCCCAGACCCATTAAGAGTCAATTAATAGTAGGTCTGCTAGCTTAGGGTGTGTCTCAGACCCATTAAGAGTCAATTAATAGAGGGTGTGTTAGCTTAGGGTGTGTCCCAGACCCATTAAGAGTCAATTAATATAGGGTATGTTAGCTTAGGGTGTGTCCCAGACCCATTAAGAGTCAATTAATAGTTCCTATCTAAAAGCACACACATTCGTCCAATAAGTGCTTTTTCTCTCATCATTTTATCGCAACTTCGATTACCAATTTAGCTCAAATTTTCACAGGCTTGTTATTTTATGCTTATGTTGGGATACACCAAGCTCAAAGACTGGTCTTTGACAATTACCAAACGTGTACCTTCCCGTTAACTCTTTGTGAAATCCACCCGGCAAGTTCAATCGGAGGTTACAGGTTCATATCCCACTCTCGTCATTTTGTCAGTCCTTATCCCCATTTTATTAAGACAAATAAATTCTTCTACGCTCCACTCGCAGCCATTAACCAAAACCATAGCCGATTCCATATATCCCTGGCTTATATAGTTTACACGGCTTAATTTTCCGATTCGATCCAAGCCACATTTTCGTAACCAAAGCACTACTCCGACTGCAATTTTGTTTTCTGTAGTTTCTCAAAAATTGTCCTTTTTTTTAGGGGGGGGGGGTTCCTTTTTTATTCGACTCACAAAAAACCCTACCACAGCACTACCACAGTGGCAATTTTGATGTACAGAGAAAAAAACATGCGCTCCGCTTAGGTTGTTAAATTACAAGCACGATTCGAATGTGTTATTTCCTTTGCTCTAATGTCCAGCTATTATTAGAGGACTACGCGCAACCGCACGTTTCGACGATAACGTTTATGGTAGTTGTGTGCACGCTATTGTTTTCTAGGTAAATCACCTCCATTCCACTGATGTCTTTCGGAACGCAGCACATAGCCATGTCGGTTCCCCCAGCATTGTTCTCTATGTGAAGTGATACCACCTCCGCGTGATCCGACAGGTAGTTACGGGTGGCCGCGCCGCAACTCCCGGTACAGTACCGTACATTGAACTCTAATGGCCGGATGATCCAGGATGACCAGCCAATCAGTCTGAAGTCCGCCATAAAGTCCTTGACGCAGCACGAGGTCTGATTGGCGGTGCACAGTCCGGTGCTCCGGCGCGTCCGGTGCGACCACTCTTTCCGGGTCAGTGTCATCATCAGCATGGGACGCAGGCTGGATTCCCTGGACACGGTGCGGTTCCCAATTTCGTGGGTGGGTTTTGTAGTGACCACGAAGTAGTGCTGCTGGCGGTTCCATTTGTGACGTTCCAGCGGGATCTCCACCTCCACCCATCCTTCTTGAGAGTACAGCTTTCGGGTGACGAGGACCCGACCCTTGCCATAGTGATGCTTCGGTCGGCTGATGACGACGGATGAGCCCTCGGGCGCATGCGTGATGTAGACCCAAATTAATGCAGAACTTACGACAGAGTTATCCAGCGCATCTGTAACGTCGAACTTGAAGCATGAACTGTCATCAACATCGACCCCACATACCACTTCACCTGAAAGTATAAAGAGTATATTAGTTCGTACAAGATTGCTCACTTCACCGGTACTATACTCCCAACGAACCAAAGTTATATATTCGTGTGGGAAATCATATTGGTCAGTATGGCGTTGACATTTTAAACAAAGATATCTCTATACAAAATACAAATATCTCAAATGCTCATCGAAATATCTCTATTGCATGCTATATTCAAGATATATATATCTATAATACTGATAACCGAGATATTTCTAATTCTAATCAAGATACCCTATTAATAATCGAGGTATCTCTATTGCCAATATAGATATCTCTATTGGTAATCGAGACATCTCTATTGCCAATCAAGATATCTCTATTGTTAATTGAGATATCTCTTTTGCCAATCGAGATATTTCTATTGCCAATCAAGATATCTCTATTGCCAATCAAGATATCTCTATTGCTAATTGAGATATCTCTAATGCTAATCGAGATATCTTTATTGCTAATTGAAATATCCCTTTTGTTAATCGAAATATCTCTATTGCCAATCGAGATATCTCTATTGCCAATCAAGATATCTCTATTGCCAATCAAGTTATCTATATTGCTAATTGGGATATTCTAATGATAATGGAGATATCTCTAATGCTAATCGAGATATCTCTATTGCCAATCAAGATATCTCTATTGCCAATCAAGATATCTCTATTGCCAATCAAAATATCTATATTGCTAATTGGGATATTCTAAATATTCTAATGATAATGGAGATATCTCCAATGCTAATCGAGATATATCTATTGCTAATTGAAATATCCCTTTTGTTATATCGAAATATCTATATTGCTGATTGAAATTGTTCTTAAGATAATGGAGATATGTCTAATGCTATAATCAAGATATCTATATACATCGATATAATCGAGATAATCCAATCGAGATATCCCTATCGCTAATCGAGACTCTCGATCTTATTACCTAACTCAGTACTCAATTATTAAACAAATATTTTCAAGAGATTTGCATGATTTAAGATATTTACTTGTAAAATAAGTACAATTTCAAAGATTAAATGGCAAGCAACAATCTATGAACCAATGATTTCAAAATGAATTTTCAAAACTTCAAAGAATATTTTCTCCAACCTCTAAGATTTAGCTGCTGTGGAATCGCAAAATTTCAACGAGTGATTATATATTCTACGAACGAAATGCATCCAATATTCAGTTTCATAGACGCCAACCTCGTCCCCCGTGAAACGACCTTGTCCCTTCCCTCGTTTGGACAAACATGCGGGAACGATTATCTTTGGAACTACGCTCCGAAGTGTCAAATAAAGGTCTTTATTGGACTACAATATTAAGCATCGCGGCAGCAAATATATGGTAAAATAACGGATGACACTTGACGCATATTCCACCGATCAATTTACAAGAAACTGAATGTCATGTATTACAAAAAATATATTTTATAAATAATTATATTTGAACCCACACACCACCAAAAAGAAAATGTATACAAAGTGGTGACACTATAGACCAAGAAGTCATTTGGCAAGAAAGGGTGCTTTCCACTTAACGGTTTGGAACAGTGGCGAAACTATAGGGGTGCACGAAAACTAGACCAAAATTGCTGCCGCACAAACAAAGGTACAGCCCTCTGTGTCGCCCCCCCCCCCCCCCCCCCCCGCCCCCAACCCGCCCCCCCAACCCGCCCCCAACCCGCCCCCCAACCCGCCCCCAACCCGCCCCCACCCCCAAACACCAAAATATAGAATACAATTAGGCCCACCATGGTTTCGGCGTTTGTTCGAAACCGACAATATTGATGTATGTTTTGCTCCAAGCTGACATCTTTGGCAGCTGGCCCATTTCTTCACCATCAGATGCATTTTGTTTTTTTAAAGAATTATTTTGTGCTGAAAATGAGAAAGAAACCACAGTGCGCTCAAGTTCAATGGCAAATAAATCCACCCTTAAGCTACTATTGATAACATCAACACATGTTCCAGAACAGTCGTATACATTTCAAATATCTGGTTAGTTGTATAGAGGGAAATGGCATAATAAACCTGACCACGAAAGGAATTAAGAGAAGGGGCTCCGAACATATCACAGGACCCGCTGTTTTTTTTTATGTGGAGGAAATCCTTGACAAAAAGCCAAGATCTTTCATATCAATCCAACTCTTTGGCAAAAGATGTTTTTTGTGTGTGTATTATACTAAGATTATGTACATAAGCTAGAAGGGTTATTTTGGAAAGATTTGTAGAGAAAAAGACAGTCATTTAATATTCTTCTATAAATGGGTGGTAGCCTGTAAGTTTTACACAGGCCCAAATAATCAAAGTACCACTCGTGAGAGATTTAGACTACTCGACCATCATATCTACAGTCCTTGATTCTCGACTGAAAAGTTGACATTAACACTGAGTTGGCACAGTTAACCGTTAAGAACAAAAATACATCCAAAAAACAAAATTGTAAACAACGGGAAAAAATCAAAGATCATAAAAGATTTTAAATTAAGGTTAGGATTGGGTGCGTTCGTTTAGCTTCCCTGGGTCGACCCCGGTGTGTGGCGGTTTTTTTTCCAAGACGAACGTGGGTTATTATCTGCACACGTTCGTCCTGGAAAAAAAAAACGCGACACACCGGGGTCGACCCGGGGAAGCTAATCGGACGCACCTATTGACTGGTTTTGCACGTGCACAAGTCTAAACGACTTAGTGCCAACTGCCGACCTAACACATTTAGTTTAAAAACAAATTAATGGCCTGACGTTTTGACCCTAGCAGAGTCTTTGTCGAATGATAAATGACAACACACCTTCACAGATAAAAAAAGTGTAACACATGCAGTGGAGTGAATAAGAAAGTCAGAAAGCACATAGCAAAAAAGCATGGGGTAAACAATGTTATGGGTCAGTAGACATGAATAATAACACCAAGGGTTCCGTATTCAGATAGGGGAATTTCCCCCATCACAAATAATTTGCTCCCCTCAAGCACAAATTACAATCATGTACTTTACTTTTCTATTTTGCATTCGGAGTGTGAAAACTGTAGTACTCTTATACTGTACTTTCCTTCCTTCTGGTTTAACTGGAAATGACAAAAACCGTTCATGTTTTTATCATTAAAATGCGTACTTGTTGTTTAATCGATTCACTAGAGTTTTTGGATTTCATGGGTTTTGTTAAATGCAGTGGACACTATAAGTGATTACTCAAAATAATTTTTAGCAACTGTCTTGGTAACAAGCAATGGAGAGCTGTTGATATAGTATAAAATATTGTGCCAAACGGCTCCCTCTAAAGTAACGTATAGTTTTTCATGTAATAAACATTTAGTATGTTTCTATATACAATATCAATGGAGAGACAAGGTTTGATGTCAAAATGCCAACTTTAATAATGTAGCATTCCTCCTCGACTCAAACTGCTCGTCTTCCTCTTTTTTGTTTTGTTTTTAGTTGGTCCTTATTTTGTCCTTATTTCTTGGGCATTATCTGCGTATAAATAGCTCATGACAGGAATTTTTTTGCATTCTCTTCTGTCCGGTTGTGTTGTCTTGGCTTATTGATTTTGTTCCACACATCCTCCTTTCTCACTTATTATATTTCGTTATTATAATTGTTTCATTATCATTGGTCATTTTGCCCCCAAGTTTCTTGTATTGTATACTGCTATTATTTTTCCCAATAAACCCGTCTTTTCTTATTGCGAGTACGGATATAAATTATGTTTCATTGAATTGAATGTAATTGAGTTGAATTGGATACCAGCTGGGGATTCATTTGTCAAGTCACTAAGTTAATTTTTTAATTTACAATTCTCACGTTAAATTCAATTCAGTTCAATTCAAAATTTGTTTACTTTTGTATAAAAATACAACACGAAATAAAAAGTCACATACTAATGGGACAAGTTTGTATCTGACTTTTCAGCGGATGATGTTTGCACTTGGGTGTCGCATTGCCATTGCTCTTGTTGTCGTCGTCGGTATTTTTCAATTCCGCCTTCAAGCGCCCCCCTATTTGTTACAGTAGGATGGGTGGTTTTTAACTGAGGGGTGGGTTTCAGGGGACATTTTCTGTGGCAGGACGGCTTTCTAGAGGTGCTGGTCACCTGCTGTTCCTCCTCGCCACTCACTGGCTTTGGTATTTAAATGGCTATTTTGATCCATTGTTTCTTTATGTATCATCTTGTATATATATATATATTTTTATGGCAGTGGAAAATCTAATAAAAAAATAAAATAAAAAACTGGCACTTGGTAAACTATAAAATTAAACCAACAATGTATGTACAAGTATATTATGTTAAATACAATAGTATTGGTTTAATCCATCTTTGTCTGGTCTCAACTATTAGTATTAACTTTTGATCTGTGTCTGTGTGTTAAAATAGTGTGTGATATTTTCCCTCTGGTTGTCTGTTCAAAAGGGAAAACTATAAAACCATTTATCATCTGCTTCACATTTTCCCTACCATGCTGGCTCCATTTTCACCTTTATGTTACTAAGTTTCAATCATCCAATTTATTGTTCAATCTGCAACAATCGACATATCGGACTCAGTATGGAATAAATATTGTTGTTGCAATCACTTGAAGTTATTTGAAATGCTCTTACCTTCCTCAGCAAACACGACGACCTTCCTTGGCTTAGTGTCTTGAAGACGCGGCTGGTCATTCTGCTCTCTGTTCAGCAGCCGGCTCAGCACAACGGACGGTAAATTGGGTTTAGGTTGCGTGACATTGGGAGGAGCTTTGAGACCCAACTTCTGTAAGAACGACTCTTTGAACATCTCTAGCCGGGCAATTCTCTCTTTTTCCCCGATGAGGAACGGGTTGGAAGGGGGGTCGGTCGACTCGGAAGTAGACACCGACTCGGCTTTGGATTGTCCAGCAGCTTTGTGTTTTCCATGCGACTTTTCCCCGCTGTCTTTTGGCGAGCTGTTTAGGTTGTACTGTCCGGCGCGTTTCGGTGGTGGCACCCCCTCTTCAGCCGCACTTTCCACACCGTCTACCGGAGCTGTTTGCCCCACGAAGAGCCGGGTGGTCATCTGGTTGGCGTGCTCGTCTGGATTAGTTATGTTTACTGATTCAATCGATGTGTTACTCACGGGGGCAAGCTCCGGACTCGTACTTGACAGAATTCCACCATGAGCAAAGTTAGTGGCGAGAATAATACAGTTTATCAACACGAATGCTATTACTTGCCATGACAGTACGGCCATAGTGAGATAGGTTGCGCAACACCCTTAAGAACAGCGAATTGTGGCGCCTGGAGATTGCGGTTAGAGTCAGTCGCGGGAAGGTTCGGATATGAACGCTAGACCCTCTTGCAATGTCCGTATTAGAAGTCAACGGGGTTTGAAGTGAACAAACAGGCTTTATAGACAGTGACTTTATCTCATCACTTTCCCATTCTCAGAAAATTATTCCCAGGTCACCTACCCTCAGCGTTTCATCCAATAAGAGCCTTGTATTTTTTTTCTTCATTTTTTTTGCTTTTACAAAAGAAATACCCGCGTGCAAATGTCAAACAAACAAGGTTAGGAACTCACAAACAAAGGCATTTCCCTTTGTTCTTTTGTTGTTTGTTATTTCCTGTAAACTGGTGGCGATGTTGTGATTTCCAAATACACAAAGGACACCAAAATCAAAGCCGGAGGCTCTTTTTTTATTGTCAATTTAGGGTTAACCAACCCTAACATGTCTTCGAAAGGAATTAAACCGAACAACACCAGCAGAGATGAAATAAATCAACCCTTTTCAAAACAATTTCTAATCACAGATTACATTTCTTTTCTAGATTGCACTGTCAGATTTGCTTTGTACTTTCATCTATTGTGTTTTGTCAGTATATGCACAATGGATGGGGGTTCACCATACCTCTGCGATATGGGTCATGGTGGTATCCTTTAGATACTTTTTTTTTTGTTTGGGTGGGTGGGGGGGGGGGGTGTACCCTCCAACCCCACCCCCTCCCCATTATAAGGCATGGTATGCACCAAAGGCCCAATGTGCAGTCTAGTCTGGCACCCTGTGTATCTTCCACCATTCAACGAGTGAACTGGTGGCGATGTGGCGATGTTCCGATTTCCCAATACACACTGGCGGAAAGGGAACACCAAAATCAATCAATGAACGCACAACAATCCAAAATTCACCCAGCTCTACACATTACACAGTTGCACTGTTTCCAATCTCAAAGATAACAGTATCATCAGACTTTCATAAAGTGGTTATACCTACCTGATTTGGTAGGCTTACTGTCAGCAAACTGGGATAAAAGTTGGATGCGACACTACACCCATTAAACCTTGAATCATTAAGCTTTACAAAACCAGTGCCCAGTTTCACTTTTAAACGTATCAAAACGTAGTCCAGCTTAAGAAAATTAAGCTTACACAAATAAGGTTATCAGCCAAAATACCACGCACATGCAACATTTCTTACCGGTATCCTGCTTATTGTAGCTAAAGGCACAATATTTGTAAGCAAAATGGTTGCCCAAAGCAGCTCTGTGAAGTTGGGCCTATAGGATACACTGGGTGCGTTCGATTACCTTCCCTGTGTCGACCCTGCGGTGCTCACTCGGGTAAGCCCCTGACCCCTGACAAGAGCTAATCGAACGATCACTCACACTTTTACGGTGACGTCATGCACCTGGGGCCAGCCCAAAGTGACCCACTCCACAAGCAGGGGACTTGGGGCTGACTCAGGTGAGCCCTGGAATGACGTCAAAAGCTATTCGAACGTACCGGGGAAAGACCGGGGTCGACCCAGGGAAGCTAATCGATTGCACCCAGTGTAAAAAAGAGCGCTTTTCGAGATCACGTTGGTAACCCATCGCAATAGGGCTGCGAGCAAGGGAAACATAGTGGGGGTACCAGTGAACGTAATCAGTATTCCCTTGGATGAGCAAGCAGAGGCAACTACCATTTAGAGTCAAAGAGCATTTTTTCCTTCTGACTGAGGGGTGATCCCGCACTTAGCTACGCCATTGTGGGGAAATGAAGATATTATTTGGGGCATTGTTTTTAAATGACGAGCATGGAACAGTCAGAGAATGTCATGAAAACAAAATTGTTGTCAAGGGACCACCGCAGAATGGTCCTATTAAAATTTTGTTTTAAAAATTGTTGTAATTTATACTAATATATAGATGATAAGTACAAATTGATGCGATGCCATAGCCATCATATAGCTTCCAATGGCATTGAATGTCATGTTAGTATGATTTAAGGCCTAATCAATCCCATGACCTACCTGTTTCACAGACCCACTGCCTAAAGTTGTATCTCCCGAGCTTCCGCGAAAAGGTCAATTCTTCCGATATATCGTTTTCCGTACGAACTTTGACCTCATGGTGGTGTATGATGCTGCTTCAAAACGAAAAGAACACAAAATACTTCAGTGAATACAAACACAATGCGCACATACTGGTAAAAAAAAATTTTTTTTTTAAAATTGTAATTTGAAAATTGGATTTGAAACTTTGCATGGTGGAAATACGATATAGAAAGGTTTGCAGTAGACACCAGTAAGGACTATGCTCTAAGGAGATTGGGTGTTCTGAAAAGAACCGTTGGTTTTTCAACTCGACGTTTCGATCATTATGCGCTGATCGTCTTCTGATAAAGACATCAGGCGACCCATCAGAGCATACTGTCGAAACAACGAGTTGGAAACCAACGGTTCTTTCAGAACCACCCAACTCATTAGAGCATAGTCATTACATGTGGTTACTGCCAAACCATTTCTATATCGTATTTCCACCATGCAAAGTTTCAAATCCAATTTTCAAATTACAATTTTAAAAAAAAATTTTTTTTTTACCAGTATGTTGCGCATTGTGTTTTGTATTCACTGAATATTTTGTGTTCTTTTCGTTTTGAAGCAGCATCATACACCACCATGAGGTCAAAGTTCGTACGGAAAACGATATATAGGAAGAATTGACCTTTTCGCGGAGCTCGGGAGATACAACTTTAGGCAGTGGGTCTGTGAAACAGGTAGGTCATGGGATTGATTAGGCCTTAAATCATACTAACATGACATTCAATGCCATTGGAAAGATAATATGATGGCTATGGCATCGCATCAATTTGTACTTATCATCTATATATTAGTATAAATTACACAATTTTTAAAACAAAATTTTAATAGGACCATTCTGCGGTGGTCCCTTGACAACAATTTTGTTTTCATGACATTCTCTGACTGTTCCATGCTCGTCATTTAAAACCAATGCCCCAAAATAATATCTTCATTTCCCCACAATGGCGTAGCTAAGTGCGGGATCACCCCTCAGTCAGAAGGAAAAAATGCTCTTTGACTCTAAATGGTAGTTGCCTCTGCTTGCTCATCCAAGGGAATACTGATTACGTCACTGGTACCCCCACTATGTTTCCCTTGCTCGCAGCCCTATTGCGATGGGTTACCAACGTGATCTCGAAAAGCGCTCTTTTTACACTGGGTGCAATCGATTAGCTTCCCTGGGTCGACCCCGGTCTTTCCCCGGTACGTTCGAATAGCTTTTGACGTCATTCCAGGGGCTCACCTGAGTCAGCCCCAAGTCCCCTGCTTGTGGAGTGGGTCACTTTGGGCTGGCCCCAGGTGCATGACGTCACCGTACAAGTGTGAGTGATCGTTCGATTAGCTCTTGTCAGGGGTCAGGGGCTTACCCGAGTGAGCACCGCAGGGTCGACACAGGGAAGGTAATCGAACGCACCCAGTGTATCCTATAGGCCCAACTTCACAGAGCTGCTTTGGGCAACCATTTTGCTTACAAATATTGTGCCTTTAGCTACAATAAGCAGGATACCGGTAAGAAATGTTGCATGTGCGTGGTATTTTGGCTGATAACCTTATTTGTGTAAGCTTAATTTTCTTAAGCTGGACTACGTTTTGATACGTTTAAAAGTGAAACTGGGCACTGGTTTTGTAAAGCTTAATGATTCAAGGTTTAATGGGTGTAGTGTCGCATCCAACTTTTATCCCAGTTTGCTGACAGTAAGCCTACCAAATCAGGTAGGTATAACCACTTTATGAAAGTCTGATGATACTGTTATCTTTGAGATTGGAAACAGTGCAACTGTGTAATGTGTAGAGCTGGGTGAATTTTGGATTGTTGTGCGTTCATTGATTGATTTTGGTGTTCCCTTTCCGCCAGTGTGTATTGGGAAATCGGAACATCGCCACATCGCCACCAGTTCACTCGTTGAATGGTGGAAGATACACAGGGTGCCAGACTAGACTGCACATTGGGCCTTTGGTGCATACCATGCCTTATAATGGGGAGGGGGTGGGGTTGGAGGGTACACCCCCCACCCACCCAAACAAAAAAAAGTATCTAAAGGATACCACCATGACCCATATCGCAGAGGTATGGTGAACCCCCATCCATTGTGCATATACTGACAAAACACAATAGATGAAAGTACAAAGCAAATCTGACAGTGCAATCTAGAAAAGAAATGTAATCTGTGATTAGAAATTGTTTTGAAAAGGGTTGATTTATTTCATCTCTGCTGGTGTTGTTCGGTTTAATTCCTTTCGAAGACATGTTAGGGTTGGTTAACCCTAAATTGACAATAAAAAAAGAGCCTCCGGCTTTGATTTTGGTGTCCTTTGTGTATTTGGAAATCACAACATCGCCACCAGTTTACAGGAAATAACAAACAACAAAAGAACAAAGGGAAATGCCTTTGTTTGTGAGTTCCTAACCTTGTTTGTTTGACATTTGCACGCGGGTATTTCTTTTGTAAAAGCAAAAAAAATGAAGAAAAAAAATACAAGGCTCTTATTGGATGAAACGCTGAGGGTAGGTGACCTGGGAATAATTTTCTGAGAATGGGAAAGTGATGAGATAAAGTCACTGTCTATAAAGCCTGTTTGTTCACTTCAAACCCCGTTGACTTCTAATACGGACATTGCAAGAGGGTCTAGCGTTCATATCCGAACCTTCCCGCGACTGACTCTAACCGCAATCTCCAGGCGCCACAATTCGCTGTTCTTAAGGGTGTTGCGCAACCTATCTCACTATGGCCGTACTGTCTTGGCAAGTAATAGCATTCGTGTTGATAAACTGTATTATTCTCGCCACTAACTTTGCTCATGGTGGAATTCTGTCAAGTACGAGTCCGGAGCTTGCCCCCGTGAGTAACACATCGATTGAATCAGTAAACATAACTAATCCAGACGAGCACGCCAACCAGATGACCACCCGGCTCTTCGTGGGGCAAACAGCTCCGGTAGACGGTGTGGAAAGTGCGGCTGAAGAGGGGGTGCCACCACCGAAACGCGCCGGACAGTACAACCTAAACAGCTCGCCAAAAGACAGCGGGGAAAAGTCGCATGGAAAACACAAAGCTGCTGGACAATCCAAAGCCGAGTCGGTGTCTACTTCCGAGTCGACCGACCCCCCTTCCAACCCGTTCCTCATCGGGGAAAAAGAGAGAATTGCCCGGCTAGAGATGTTCAAAGAGTCGTTCTTACAGAAGTTGGGTCTCAAAGCTCCTCCCAATGTCACGCAACCTAAACCCAATTTACCGTCCGTTGTGCTGAGCCGGCTGCTGAACAGAGAGCAGAATGACCAGCCGCGTCTTCAAGACACTAAGCCAAGGAAGGTCGTCGTGTTTGCTGAGGAAGGTAAGAGCATTTCAAATAACTTCAAGTGATTGCAACAACAATATTTATTCCATACTGAGTCCGATATGTCGATTGTTGCAGATTGAACAATAAATTGGATGATTGAAACTTAGTAACATAAAGGTGAAAATGGAGCCAGCATGGTAGGGAAAATGTGAAGCAGATGATAAATGGTTTTATAGTTTTCCCTTTTGAACAGACAACCAGAGGGAAAATATCACACACTATTTTAACACACAGACACAGATCAAAAGTTAATACTAATAGTTGAGACCAGACAAAGATGGATTAAACCAATACTATTGTATTTAACATAATATACTTGTACATACATTGTTGGTTTAATTTTATAGTTTACCAAGTGCCAGTTTTTTATTTTATTTTTTTATTAGACTTTCCACTGCCATAAAAATATATATATATACAAGATGATACATAAAGAAACAATGGATCAAAATAGCCATTTAAATACCAAAGCCAGTGAGTGGCGAGGAGGAACAGCAGGTGACCAGCACCTCTAGAAAGCCGTCCTGCCACAGAAAATGTCCCCTGAAACCCACCCCTCAGTTAAAAACCACCCATCCTACTGTAACAAATAGGGGGGCGCTTGAAGGCGGAATTGAAAAATACCGACGACGACAACAAGAGCAATGGCAATGCGACACCCAAGTGCAAACATCATCCGCTGAAAAGTCAGATACAAACTTGTCCCATTAGTATGTGACTTTTTATTTCGTGTTGTATTTTTATACAAAAGTAAACAAATTTTGAATTGAACTGAATTGAATTTAACGTGAGAATTGTAAATTAAAAAATTAACTTAGTGACTTGACAAATGAATCCCCAGCTGGTATCCAATTCAACTCAATTACATTCAATTCAATGAAACATAATTTATATCCGTACTCGCAATAAGAAAAGACGGGTTTATTGGGAAAAATAATAGCAGTATACAATACAAGAAACTTGGGGGCAAAATGACCAATGATAATGAAACAATTATAATAACGAAATATAATAAGTGAGAAAGGAGGATGTGTGGAACAAAATCAATAAGCCAAGACAACACAACCGGACAGAAGAGAATGCAAAAAAATTCCTGTCATGAGCTATTTATACGCAGATAATGCCCAAGAAATAAGGACAAAATAAGGACCAACTAAAAACAAAACAAAAAAGAGGAAGACGAGCAGTTTGAGTCGAGGAGGAATGCTACATTATTAAAGTTGGCATTTTGACATCAAACCTTGTCTCTCCATTGATATTGTATATAGAAACATACTAAATGTTTATTACATGAAAAACTATACGTTACTTTAGAGGGAGCCGTTTGGCACAATATTTTATACTATATCAACAGCTCTCCATTGCTTGTTACCAAGACAGTTGCTAAAAATTATTTTGAGTAATCACTTATAGTGTCCACTGCATTTAACAAAACCCATGAAATCCAAAAACTCTAGTGAATCGATTAAACAACAAGTACGCATTTTAATGATAAAAACATGAACGGTTTTTGTCATTTCCAGTTAAACCAGAAGGAAGGAAAGTACAGTATAAGAGTACTACAGTTTTCACACTCCGAATGCAAAATAGAAAAGTAAAGTACATGATTGTAATTTGTGCTTGAGGGGAGCAAATTATTTGTGATGGGGGAAATTCCCCTATCTGAATACGGAACCCTTGGTGTTATTATTCATGTCTACTGACCCATAACATTGTTTACCCCATGCTTTTTTGCTATGTGCTTTCTGACTTTCTTATTCACTCCACTGCATGTGTTACACTTTTTTTATCTGTGAAGGTGTGTTGTCATTTATCATTCGACAAAGACTCTGCTAGGGTCAAAACGTCAGGCCATTAATTTGTTTTTAAACTAAATGTGTTAGGTCGGCAGTTGGCACTAAGTCGTTTAGACTTGTGCACGTGCAAAATCAGTCAATAGGTGCGTCCGATTAGCTTCCCCGGGTCGACCCCGGTGTGTCGCGTTTTTTTTTTCCAGGACGAACGTGTGCAGATAATAACCCACGTTCGTCTTGGAAAAAAAACCGCCACACACCGGGGTCGACCCAGGGAAGCTAAACGAACGCACCCAATCCTAACCTTAATTTAAAATCTTTTATGATCTTTGATTTTTTCCCGTTGTTTACAATTTTGTTTTTTGGATGTATTTTTGTTCTTAACGGTTAACTGTGCCAACTCAGTGTTAATGTCAACTTTTCAGTCGAGAATCAAGGACTGTAGATATGATGGTCGAGTAGTCTAAATCTCTCACGAGTGGTACTTTGATTATTTGGGCCTGTGTAAAACTTACAGGCTACCACCCATTTATAGAAGAATATTAAATGACTGTCTATTTCTCTACAAATCTTTCCAAAATAACCCTTCTAGCTTATGTACATAATCTTAGTATAATACACACACAAAAAACATCTTTTGCCAAGGAGTTGGATTGATATGAAAGATCTTGGCTTTTTGTCAAGGATTTCCTCCACATAAAAAAAACAGCGGGTCTTGTGATATGTTCGGAGCCCCTTCTCTTAATTCCTTTCGTGGTCAGGTGTATTATGCCATTTCCCTCTACAACTAACCAGATATTTGAAATGTATACGACTGTTCTGGAACATGTGTTGATGTTATCAATAGTAGCTTAAGGGTGGATTTATTTGCCATTGAACTTGAGCGCACTGTGGTTTCTTTCTCATTTTCAGCACAAAATAATTCTTTAAAAAAATAAAATGCATCTGATGGGGAAGAAATGGGCCAGCTGCCAAAGATGTCAGCTTGGAGCAAAACATACATCAATATTGTCGGTTTCGAACAAACGCCGAAACCATGGTGGGCCTAATTGTATTCTATATTTTGGTGTTTGGGGGGGGGCGGGGGGGGGGCGACACAGAGGGCTGTACCTTTGTTTGTGCGGCAGCAATTTTGGTCTAGTTTTCGTGCACCCCTATAGTTTCGCCACTGTTCCAAACCGTTAAGTGGAAAGCACCCTTTCTTGCCAAATGACTTCTTGGTCTATAGTGTCACCACTTTGTATACATTTTCTTTTTGGTGGTGTGTGGGTTCAAATATAATTATTTATAAAATATATTTTTTTTTAATACATGACATACAGTTTCTTGTAAATTGATCGGTGGAATATGCGTCAAGTGTCATCCGTTATTTTACCATATATTTGCTGCCGCGATGCTTAATATTGTAGTCCAATAAAGACCTTTATTTGACACTTCGGAGCGTAGTTCCAAAGATAATCGTTCCCGCATGTTTGTCCAAACGAGGGAAGGGACAAGGTCGTTTCACGGGGGACGAGGTTGGCGTCTATGAAACTGAATATTGGATGCATTTCGTTCGTAGAATATATAATCACTCGTTGAAATTTTGCGATTCCACAGCAGCTAAATCTTAGAGGTTGGAGAAAATATTCTTTGAAGTTTTGAAAATTCATTTTGAAATCATTGGTTCATAGATTGTTGCTTGCCATTTAATCTTTGAAATTGTACTTATTTTACAAGTAAATATCTTAAATCATGCAAATCTCTTGAAAGTATTTGTTTAATAATTGAGTACTGAGTTAGGTAATAAGATCGAGAATCTCGATTAGCGATAGGGATATCTCGATTGGATTATCTCGATTATATCGATGTATATAGATATCTTGATTATAGCATTAGACATATCTCCGTTATCTTAAGAACAATTTCAATCAGCAATATAGATATTTCGATATAACAAAAGGGATATTTCAATTAGCAATAGAGATATCTCGATTAGCATTGGAGATATCTCCATTATCATTAGAATATCCCAATTAGCAATAGAGATATCTTGATTGGCAATAGAGATATCTTGATTGGCAATAGAGATATCTTGATTGGCAATAGAGATATCTTGATTGGCAATAGAGATATCTCGATTGGCAATAGAGATATCTCGATTAGCATTAGAGATATCTCCATTATCATTAGAATATCCCAATTAGCAATATAGATATCTTGATTGGCAAAAGAGATATCTTGATTGGCAATAGAGATATCTTGATTGGCAATAGAGATATCTTGATTGGCAATAGAGATATCTCGATTGGCAATAGAGATATCTCAATTAGCAATAGAGATATCTTGATTGGCAATTGAGATATCTTGATTGGCAATAGAGATATCTCGATTGGCAATAGAGATATTTCGATTAACACAAGGGATATTTCAATTAGCAATAAAGATATCTCGATTAGCATTAGAGATATCTCAATTAGCAATAGAGATATCTTGATTGGCAATAGAGATATATTGATTGGCAATAGAGATATCTCGATTGGCAAAAGAGATATCTCAATTAACAATAGAGATATCTTGATTGGCAATAGAGATGTCTCGATTACCAATAGAGATATCTATATTGGCAATAGAGATACCTCGATTATTAATAGGGTATCTTGATTAGAATTAGAAATATCTCGGTTATCAGTATTATAGATATATATATATCTTGAATATAGCATGCAATAGAGATATTTCGATGAGCATTTGAGATATTTGTATTTTGTATAGAGATATCTTTGTTTAAAATGTCAACGCCATACTGACCAATATGATTTCCCACATGAATATATAACTTCGTTGGGAGTATAGTACCGGTGAAGTGAGCAATCTTGTACGATCTAATATACTCTTTATACTTTCAGGTGAAGTGGTATGTGGGGTCGATGTTGATGACAGTTCATGCTTCAAGTTCGACGTTACAGATGCGCTGGATAACTCTGTCGTAAGTTCTGCATTAATTTGGGTCTACATCACGCATGCGCCCGAGGGCTCATCCGTCGTCATCAGCCGACCGAAGCATCACTATGGCAACGGTCGGGTCCTCGTCACCCGAAAGCTGTACTCTCAAGAAGGATGGGTGGAGGTGGAGATCCCGCTGGAACGTCACAAATGGAACCGCCAGCAGCACTACTTCGTGGTCACTACAAAACCCACCCACGAAATTGGGAACCGCACCGTGTCCAGGGAATCCAGCCTGCGTCCCATGCTGATGATGACACTGACCCGGAAAGAGTGGTCGCACCGGACGCGCCGGAGCACCGGACTGTGCACCGCCAATCAGACCTCGTGCTGCGTCAAGGACTTTATGGCGGACTTCAGACTGATTGGCTGGTCATCCTGGATCATCCGGCCATTAGAGTTCAACGTACGGTACTGTACCGGGAGTTGCGGCGCAGCCACCCGTAACTACCTGTCGGATCACGCGGAGGTGGTATCACTTCACATAGAGAACAATGCTGGGGGAACCGACATGGCTATGTGCTGCGTTCCGAAAGACATCAGTGGAATGGAGGTGATTTACCTAGAAAACAATAGCGTGCACACAACTACCATAAACGTTATCGTCGAAACGTGCGGTTGCGCGTAGTCCTCTAATAATAGCTGGACATTAGAGCAAAGGAAATAACACATTCGAATCGTGCTTGTAATTTAACAACCTAAGCGGAGCGCATGTTTTTTTCTCTCTACATCAAAATTGCCACTGTGGTAGTGCTGTGGTAGGGTTTTTTGTGAGTCGAATAAAAAAGGAACACCCCCCCCCCTAAAAAAAAGGACAATTTTGGAGAAACTACAGAAAACAGAATTGCAGTCGGAGTAGTGCTTTGGTTACGAAAATGTGGCTTGGATCGAATCGGAAAATTAAGCCGTGTAAACTATATAAGCCAGGGATATATGGAATCGGCTATGGTTTTGGTTAATGGCTGCGAGTGGAGCGTAGAAGAATTTATTTGTCTTAATAAAATGGGGATAAGGACTGACAAAATGACGAGAGTGGGATATGAACCTGTAACCTCCGATTGAACGTGCCGGGTGGATTTCACAAAGAGTTAACGGGAAGGTACACGTTTGGTAATTGTCAAAGACCAGTCTTTGAACTTGGTGTATCCCAACATAAGCATAAAATAACAAGCCTGTGAAAATTTGAGCTAAATTGGTAATCGAAGTTGCGATAAAATGATGAGAGAAAAAGCACTTATTGGACGAATTTGTGTGCTTTTAGATAGGAACTATTAATTGACTCTTAATGGGTCTGGGACACACCCTAAGCTAACATACCCTAAATTAATTGACTCTTAATGGGTCTGAGACACACCCTAAGCTAACAGACCTACTATTAATTGACTCTTAATGGGTCTGGGACACACCCTAAGCTAACAGACCCACTATTAATTGACTCTTAATGGGTCTGGGACACACCCTAAGCTAACATACCCTCTATTAATTGACTCTTAATGGGTCTGGGACACACCCTAAGCTAACACACCCTCTATTAATTGACTCTTAATGGGTCTGAGACACACCCTAAGCTAACATACCTACTATTAATTGACTCTTAATGGGTCTGGGACACACCCTAAGCTAACAGACCCACTATTAATTGACTCTTAATGGGTCTGGGACACACCCTAAGCTAACAGACCCACTATTAATTGACTCTTAATGGGTCTGGGACACACCCTAAGCTAACAGACCCTCTATTAATTGACTCTTAATGGGTCTGGGACACACCCTAAGCTAACAGACCCACTATGAATTGACTCTTAATGGGTCTGGGACACAAAACAACCAAATTCTTTAACTCACCTTGCTATTTGGTCCTGGAAATAAATAGGAAAATTAGGACTGAGTTACAGTCTTGTCTCATAAGCAAATATTCATGACTTGTTCACATGTTATTCAGGAATTGGCTTTAAACTAAAATCTGCACAGTATGTATGGACCGGAGGAAAGGTTAAACGGGGTCATGCTAATTGAGTATAAACTCTCAAAATGTGTCGTAGGCTAGAAACTTTTGTAAAAAGGGTTCAGTATATGATTTGTTTGTGTTTTAGATCTTCCTGTTTGAACCGGATGAGATGATCACGGTGGGGTCATGTTATTAGACAGAATGTCAAAAGTGTAGTAAGCTACAAGACGACATGACTGAGCTATGATTTTGTTTATAAATAACGTTTGAATTATCGTTACCTAACACCTGATTTCGTCATAGTGTAAACGTTTGTGTTTACTACTCATCTGTTTAGCTTTCGAGAAAAAATCTGCGAGGGTCAGTATTACTTTTGTTTTGCTTCTTAAAGACAGTGGACACTATTGGTAATTGTCCAAGATAAGTCTTCTCACTTGGTGTATCTCAACATATGCATGAAAAACCAAACCTGTGAAAATTTGAGCTCAATCGGTCGTAGAAAACATCCTTGTATACGCGAAATTGGGTCTTTCAGATGCTTGATTTCGAGACCTCAAGTTCTAAATCTGAGGTCTCGAGATCCGAAGAAAATATACTTCTTTCTCGAAAACTACATTACTTCAGAAGGGAACCGTATCTCACAATGTTGTATACTATTGTATAAAACATCGTGAGAAACGGCTCCCTCTGATGTAGCATAGATTTTGAGAAAGAGGTAATTTCTCACTAAAATAATTAAAGGCTTCTAGCCAGAAGTCTTTTATTTCTATCTGAAAGCACACAAATTCGTCCAACAAGGGTGTTTTTTCTCTAATCATTTTCTCGCAACTTCGATGACCAATTCAGCTCAAATTTCCACAGGCTTGTTATTTTATGCTTATGTTGGGATACACCAAGTGAGAATACTGGTCTTTGACAATTACCAAACGTGTACCTTCCCTTTAAAACAGGTTTAAATAGTGGGTACAACATTGTGTTTTAACTCCAAACAGAATTTGTACAGACAGCAAGACAACATAAGATGCACTGTAAGTTTGCATAAAGATGGCCGTTTTTTTAATCACTCACTTCATATTATACATTTCATAAGATCTCTAAATATTTCATATTTTGTTTAGTTAAAGCTATACGTTAATATAAACTGTTAAAAAAGATTCTACATTCTGAAAGAGATATACTTTATTGTTATATGATTTAATTTTTAATAAAGGACTCTCACCCATACAGATTGGCTCCAAATTGAGGCTGACCCGCATTCTTGTCATTGCAAATACAATATTGTTCCCCAACAAAAAGTTCATTTGTTTTGGCGCGCAAAAATTAGGGCTACGTGGTGTTTCATCAACATAAAAGAAGCCGATGTCTTCGGATTGGGCGCTTTGGGCTATGAAAAGCGGGGTTTTAAAGTCAATTTATTATGGTTGGAAATACATTTTTAAAGTAGAGTATAAAAAATACATTCAAACATCACTCGAAATTGTGTCTTTTGTGTCTTTTATTCCGTAGAACCACATGTTTTACCCATGTTTTTTAAGAGCCATTTTTGTTATCACTCATTCGGGAAATGACTAATTCAAACAACAAAATGTAAAAAAAAATATTGAAAAAAAATAATAGAAACAATGAGCCCCTTCTAACCGTCGATCGATTTGAATTTAAGACCACACTCTTCACGGAAGATGTGCATAGATGCACAAATCTGATGAGTGTTACCAGTGAATTCAGCAAGCGCCCGAATGGGGTTCTTAGCTTAAAATGTCATACAGGGGACCATCCACGCTCCGCTAAACAGTTAGTCTATTTTTGATATCTCTCGTGGGCTATCTTTTGTTTTTGCCCCCTCAGTCCCTGTACTTAACTTGTACACAAACAGCTTTGTGATTTTTGTATACACCATTTATAAATACCTCAGACAGTTTCGCTATTCCTATTGGCGGAGAGCACGTCACGTGTGTGTATATAAACCTTTGTTTATGACCAGTACAAAGAGTTGAACCATGGGCGTGGCACGCGATCTTGCGCCTGTGCTTGAAAGACAGTTTCTTCATTACTATTGGTCGAGAGCAACGGCCGGGACAGTTGTGCCACATCACGCGATACGCGCGACGCGCACGTCATTCCCTTAAAAGGAGTTGTTTATCCGAGGGCGGCGGAGGGCCTTATCATTTCATAGCTTGAGGGGTGTTGTGTTGAAAGAAATCATTGAACAATTATAATGTTTGCATTATTTACTTTTTACCAAAAGTGTTTATTTTTTTGACCGAAAAGGTATTTATTAATGGGAATCAAAGTGTGTTGAATCTGGTTTCAACTAGTGGTTTAAACCCGCCGATGCCTGGTTCTTAATAACTTACCTCGACTTCGTCTCGGTAAAATTATCAAGAACAGGCCTCGTTGGGATTAAACCACTAGTTGAAAACCTCTTCACTACCATACACATTGTGATTCCCTTATCTGTGGACATCCTTTGTTATAATATCACTTTAAAATTAATCCTTTTCTTCAACACAATATGATTATTATCAAAACTCGGTGTGAAAGTGTGTAACTCCACATGTATTTCAAAACCATGGTTTGTTTATATGGAAAGGTTTGCGGTAACACCATGATAGTGACTATCTAATGAGTTGGGGTGGTTCTGAAAAGAACCGTTGGTTTCATCTCGACGTTTTCGATCAGTATGCTCTGATTGGTTTGTTTGGTATAGAGACTTTTGTTCTCAGGTCCATGCCATTTCGTAAACTGCATACCCCAAAAATCCTTTAGGAACACCCAATATTGAGAATGTCCCCTTTTGACACTATTTTACTTTCATTGTTTTGTTATGTCTCGGTCTCCACAAGATAGTGGGGGGGGGGGGTCGTATATTTCTTTTTAACCAGAATGAAAGAGCGCACAAGGCAGCAATTCTTTGTTCTGCACTATGAAATTGTCATTGTTGTAATGCTTTTCAATGGGAAAGTTGGTTCTTCAAATCGGTTAAAAAAAAAGGATTTCTTTAGAAATAAAACAGAAGAAATGATTGCAACAAGGCATGTGCAGGGGCAAATTTCATGGCTCTCCTTTCATGGCCCGGGTCCTTCGCCCTTGAGTTCTTAAGAAACACGTTTTCCACACGCACACAGATTCACGTTAAATTCCTCATGAGACAATGTCTGTGAGTGAAATAATAACGGTCCACAATGACAAGAAAGTGTTACCCAGGTTTGTAAATTATTGTGTGCCACCCCCCCCCCCCTTTCCACCTTTATCTCCCTCTCTCTCTCTCTCTCTTTCTCTCTCTTCCTTTTTCTCCTTTTTCCCCTGACCGAAAGGGGGTGTGCGATCCCAACACACCCCCGGATCTGCGCCTGAAAACAAAAAATGCTATTTTGAAATCCGAGGCCCCAATGACTCGACAATCGCATTGTTGTTTCCACAGGTCTATAACTTTAAGGGGCACTTTCAAAGCTATGGATTCGGAACCCCAATGCCGAATGAGTACACATTCAGAAAATGCTGACGGAGCCCACAGGCAGAAGCCGAGTTTCTAAAACACTTTGTGCATTTTATACAATGTGTGAGTTGATCTCTGCTATTACATATTTTTTTTTACTTCACAAGTACCTCGAGCTCAGTTGTAGTCTGATCAAAGGTTGCCCTAATAACAACATTCGGGATTCAGGGGATGTCAAATATTTTGTTCATAAATTGTGGACGATACGGTTTGTTTTTAATCCTTGAAATGACATATTTATGAACTATTATGTGGAAAGAGCCGTCAACTCAAAATGGCCTTCACACACTAACTTTTCTGAAATACACAAAAAGGGGTGAACAACATTTCCCTCCGTTTGCCTTTCTACTGTCTTGAAAGATCTTCAAAATTGTTTACGCAAGTTGCAGAAGTATTTCAGGAAAACAGCACTTAACACTTCTCACTGTCATAATTCTTTCAAGACTCGTCTAAAGTTTCCAACTTTTAAGGAGTTTGTAAATTACAGCTGGTGCTGCTTTTCAAAGTCTACTTTTTAATGAAAAACTCGACCATTTCGACACAGTTTTGGATCAATCAAACTTGACCCAGAAGTTCTTTAAAGGTTGACATAGTACTAATGAAATATAATAAAACTAATTCCTTCCTCACGGAACATTTCACTAATCTCTCAAAACGTACAAAAAACATCTCACACCGTATCAGATTTTTGTCCTTTGTGGCAGAAGATTTTTAGATGATTAAGTTTATAATTTTAAACCATCAAAGAATAATAGTTACTATAATCTTTATCATTCCATTATTGAGATTATTAATTGCATACAAGTACTTTCATAAATTACGGTTGCCCAGTTCTGTAATGGTTTTTAGAAAGAGTTAGAGTGAGTCATTTCTTGCGCCACGTCAGGGCCAAATACTGTTTGCCAAATTTCTTTGCTAAACGAAAACTGAGTGGGACACCTGTTACAACAATGTACACCTGAAGTAGTTTTCGATGCTAACCCGTTTCTAATAAGCAATATTTTTTCTGTGCTTAGCAAGATTTTTTGTGCTGAAAGGCTAGATAAAATTGGACACTGGTCCCAATTTTATCAAGCCTCTATCTAAGCACAAACACCTGCTAAGCCAAGGAAAATCTTACTTAGCAATAACAGGTCACCAACCAACATTCCTTAAAGTTTACATTATTGTGATAGGTACCCCCTCTTTTTTGCTTTGCTTAGCAAAGCAATTTGTTATGCAATATGTTCTGCTAACCAGCCTGATGCAATTGGGCCCTGTAAAAAGGTGATGCCCTTCTTCGGATAGCGCAAACCTTATTTATTTTGCACAGACGAATGTTTTGTATATTGCACTTTCTCTAAGCCCTTTTTTAGATCTCCTAGTTTTCAATCAAGCAATATTTAAATGCAAAGATGCTTACATGCATTTGAAAGTGCATGTAGCCCACATGTGCCCCTCTTCAAAGAGGTGTACACACTCTTCAAAGAGGTGTACACATGGTTAAACCAGCAAGTTCACTAAAAATAGACACATTTTATTAGTTTGGAACATTGTCATGACCGTTCCCATTATTTGATGCTATTTTTGTCATTCAATGGCAGTGGGTTGCGTAAAAGGTTGCACAAAGGTTTACCGTACTGGTTCCGTGTCAATGCTTCCACCATATGAAATCACATTAGGCAGATGTGGATACGTTCACTGGATGTTTTGTTATTTTGCACCGAACGTTCCCTCCCTATGCAAACGAAGGAATTGAATACTTGGATTCGTATTGGGTTTGTTTACGTCTGGAAATGGTATTCGATGGCACCATGTGTCAAAGCAAACTATTTAAAGATTAATCAAGTATTATGTTTAAATGAATAACGTTAAGTTGAGTTGTCACCCAGTAGAAACAACTGTTTTTCTTTGGCTTAAAGTTTGGTTTACAAGACCGAAATTGCCACATTATAAAACTTTGAATTGGAAAAAATTGCAATCTCGTTCCTTGTTCAACTTATGCAGTTTTTTCCAAACTGGGGCTGAAGCCCAATTGGCGGTTACGGCTACACCTCGATCGCCGAGTCATCATGTGTTGAAGAAAAGGATGTCCTTAGCAACACCCTTAGCAACAGCCGTAGCTGTTGGAGCAGGCAGTGTGCGTGGTGTTTCAACATCAAACAGAACATAAGACGACGTTTTTGAGGGGAAAGGGATGTTTAGCTCTAGGCTTAAAAAGACATCTATAATTGTGTGGCCATCTTGGTTTTCTATAATCTGAACCAATGTAACCAAACCGAGGTTGGAAGTAAAAAATAGTTTGGCACCCTTTTCAGTGCATTGAATAATGGCCTTATAGTTGTTGAAAATGGCGACAGCCTTATACAGGTCTATTCATCTCCTGCTAAACCACATGACCCTTTGCCTAATGTTGAATCACACATTTTATTGGGCGCTGTACGCGCATGTTCTGTGGAAAATGGCGCCATTGTATTGGTGTACAGGTTTTTTTTCACAAAAACTTTAGCAGTTTAGCAATAAACTTTGCTCAAAAGAAGAAGAAAAAATCGTTGCTTATCCAAAACAATTTTGTGATGACCAGTCGCAACATTGTGAACCCTAAAACATGTTGGTTGATAAACTTTTTTGCTAAACAACCACTTATTTCATGCTTGTCATCTTATTGAAATTGGACTAACATCGCCTACAACAATGATAATAAAATTTTAAAAAAACGAGTCAACACCAAAATATTTAAAGTAACTGAAAAGTAACTAAATGTTCACTGCTTGAGAAAACTGATGAGACAATTTTTAAGTAGCACCATAATATACATGTACAAACTTTGGTAAAATGAACCTGTCTGTATGTCATCCGACTTGAACAAGTCTTAACCTCAATGAGAAAGTACCGAAACCATGTCACAGAGGGCGGCAGACGGGAAAACCGTTTAGGTAGAGTGAGAGTTGATTCATGTCTTCATGTGAATGACATTTCTTACTGGAATAGCACAGCCTATCGAAGCCACTGGATGGGACATTGTGTGTAAAGTAATTAGCCAATCTTATCGATGTGAAACCATTAAGTCGTATACAGACGTGATTAGTAAATTGTTCACTACAGTTTTAAAGGTAGGGCCATCCTTGGTATTGGCCTCGTGACCTGTGAGTTTTCATACCTTTAAGCCCACTTGTTATAAAGATGGTAATGATAGTAAAGCAACCTGCGAATAATTTCATATGAAGTGCCTTCATTAGTTAGAAATAGTATGTCGACAGATTTGAATCTGAAAATCCCGCTAAAGGTTGCTTTTGGAGGTTCAAATTTCTGTGTGGTGTCCGTTTGTGAATTCTCCCACCAGCGATGCGGTTGGTACCCGTCGTATCCTCGCTAAACGAAGATGCATTCGGTGTTCTTGTTAAAATAATAAACCTTGTGTCAGTTTTTGCTGTTTGGTTCTGTTTTCTCAACAAGAAGATACTGTGTTCTTTAATTTTTACCTGTGAAATTAATACATGAAATGCATGAATATTCAGCTGAAACTTTCACATGTGACTTGTATTGCATCTGCATTAATAATCTGGCCTCTGTAAATCTGCCAATTAAACCAATCAATGACCCCCACCTTGAACCCATCATTATATATCAATGCTCTCTGTATCGTGCTTCACCGATGTATCATGTGAATACTGCATTAAACTCGATGGCTTTTAAATCTAGTGGGGGTAATCCACATGATTCAAGGAATAGATGGATTGCGCATGACGTCATTGACAACCACCACCTTTGATAAAACGTGCACAGAGAGTTTGGGCAGCGCGTATATGATAATTTATGCGCGCACTTTCCTTTGTTTCTCATCAATTTTGGCGGTCGTTGACGCTATATGCAAACTATCTATTATCAAAGAAAGAACCATGACGGTGGGTTGCAAACGACGTGATACGCCATTGTAGGTACTGGTAATGCCCTCTTGTAGTATTTTAATCAGATGCCAAAGTCGCAAGGCCTTGTTGAAACCGCGGTTTTCGGTTTGGGCTCCGTCAGTATTTCGTTTTGAAAACGTGCACTTTTGGCACGCATGTTTCAAATAGACGTACAGATTCTGTGTTGGGTCCCTGTTTTCGACTGATTCGCGTTGTATCCCAGTCTGTCCCTGGGTAATATAGAGAAGAACATGGCTACTGGAATGATGAAAGTAGAAAGTCAAAAATACGGAACTTTCAACACCTACTCTGTCACGAAAATGAGCTGTTTCTTTCTGATGACGTTTTACAGTTCATGACTTTTTCTGGCGTGTTTTCTGATGGGGTAGGACAAACTAAAGGTGGATAGTACATGGCGGAGTCGTAAGATGGCAGAGAAGATGTTCTTGGAAGAGTGGCGCCCTCACACGGTAAATGTTCGGCACCGCCAGAGGAAAGTGACGAGTGACCTTGACTCGCGGTCCCATCGTCCGTTTCCGGTGAGGCTAAACACGCCCTCCCGAGGTGACCTTGTGCCAGTTCATCTGACATAAACGAAAGGAGGTCATCCATTTCATAGGACCCTGAGGCAAAGCTGTCTCTCCGGCAATCGGACATTTCCCCTTCGTCAGCGTAGGGTACAATATCAACGTCCAGGTAAGCGGGATTCGAACCCACTCCATTTGCGTAAGGATTCGAGTCCACTCCATCCGAGTAGGGATTCGGACCCACACCATTCGCGTATGAATTCGAATCCACCCTAACCGTGTTTAGGTTCGAATCCACTCTATTCGCGTAGGGATTTGAGTCCACTCCATCCGTGTAGGGACTCGAACCACCCAATCCATTCGCGTAAAGACCAGCGTCGATGTCCGCACTGTGCAGGTTGCTCATCTCAATCGGGACCATGTTAACGTGCGACTCCCACGCTGGGGAGTTCCCCGAGTGTTCGTAGTGGTCGCTCGTCGGAGGTGCGGCTGCCGAAGTCTCCCCCACATGGCGGATTGGAACCACGATCCCCCGAGACAGCAACCGGTCCATTTCCGTCTCGTCGTTGTGATCGAGGAAATCTTCCGGAGTGAAGTACCGCCAGGAGTACTTGGGTTTGGCGTCGCTGTTGCGAGATTGCCGTCGAGAATGGTCTTCGTTGCAGTCGTCCATCGTCTGAAGATATTCCTGCTGCTCAGAGGCTCGTAGGTGAGGTATTCCGCTATTGCTTCGGTTGCTGTCGAGCGAGCTGCAACACGACAATAAAGGGAGATCAAAATCAAAATAATTAAAAGGATTAGTTGACGCACAACATGATCTACGGAGCACCACGAGTGCCATATTAATATATAGGTAATGACATCTTTCAAAATCGACATATTTACGGGTTTGGGTACTTTTTTTACGACACACAACATTAAAATAAACATTACATTAAACTCTTACGGTTTAAAGTAAATGGGGGGGTAAACTCACACGGTTTAAAGTTAATGGGGGTAAGAAACTTTTCTTATAATATCAATTGCTGAGGTGCTGTAGTTTTCGAGAATCCAGTAAAAAAAACCGGGGAAAAACGAAAGCATTTTTCGTGTCAGTACGACAAACATTATTTTTTAGCATTTTCAACGGATTTGTGCGACTCCCATGAAAAGATACCTCTGTGACGTTCACCCTTTTTTCAAAAAACTTGACGATAATGAAGTTGAAACTTGATCTACAAAACCTTTGAGTGAAACTTGATCAAAATCCTTGAAAACGAAATAGTCGATTAATCAAGACATAATAATATCAACGAGATTCATTCCTCAAACTAAGACGTCGACTTGCTCTGATAATTTATCTTGCCAACCTACGGTTGCTAATAAGTTGACTTGTTCTGGTAATTAATATTTGTATAGTATTAATAAATATTTTGGATCGTATAGTTATAAGGAAGTCGTCTTTGGCAAGTTTTTCAAAGTGGTATAATACTGACCGTCCAGCCATGCCAGCTTGAACTGCATTCCTGATGTCTCGCCTAGCTTCGATCTCCTCAGGAGCAGCCTTGCGGATGAGAGGAAAGTAATTTAGTTTTGAAAATAACTGTCTCAAAAAAAAAAAGACATGTCACACATTTGCAGGCAGCTTGGAGTAAAACTGAATTGCACAAAAAAAACGATTCGGAAACACAGAAGATAATGTTACTAAACAATTTTACTGTCTCCAAAAAAAATGTGGAAAATTACATACTGATGGATTTTTGTTTCTCTTTTGCCCTCTGTGATGTGGCCTTCACGACCAACAACAAAAAGTATTTTATGTAAAACAGGATATATTGCTTTATTGGTTTTAAAAGTGACAGTATTTTGATGATCCCGATGCAACTAAATATCGATCTTTCAAAAATTACTACAAATGACCTTGATTCATTTGGTAAATTATTGGGTTTTTATCTTTACTGTAATGTTAATTTGTCTTTCATATAATAATCAATGTAACCAAAACTAGGCTTAAAGGGGAAATGGTCTGACACCCCCACCCTTCTTTGGTATTAGTGTCTCCTGCGGCTAGTTGACACAGGGAACATGACGAAGATGACAGCAGTCACGGGAATGAAGATGTGCAAACAAATTATGTACTACCTACCGGTCTTTGCTCTTTCTGTAACATTTTGGCAAACTCCCCTGCTTGACGAGCGTGAGTAGCTCCCTCATATTGGCTGAGGATCTCACTTTATAGTCAGAGTTGATCTCATGGTGCAATCTCTGGGGAGAACAATTCAGAAAGAATACAATAATCAAAATGTGTCTATATGTTTGTCTGCCTGGCCAGCTGCTTATCTCTGACCTCAGAAGGCATCCAACTTCAGGTCTTCAACCGTCTGAAGCCTTTCACTCGTTCATCTTGCGCTTGGGCCTTTTTTCTTGTGTCCTTTGGGTCCAGTCTGTTAGTTAACATTGTCTTTCTTGCTACTATGGGCTGTTGAATAATGTAGGTTGTATCCATACGTCATGGCTAGTGACCCTTGACCCGTTGAGTTTATGATAATACATGTCCCAACATGGCGATGTGCAGTTAAGTTCTGCGTGTGTACTTTGTCCAGTCATTATCATCAAACTGAGTAAGTCCAATCAGTTATTACTACTGCCGTCGATTTAAAAAAACTCTTCCTAACTTAAGACAAATCTAAATGAATTAGGACGAGTCCCAACCCTGCACTGTAGCATGCAGACCTTAAGATTAATCCTAAGTTCAGACGAGTTACTCGTCCTAACTCGAGATAAGACGAGTCCTAACTCTTTGTGAAATCGACGGCAGGGGTTCAATTGTACCCTTTAGATCCTGTCTGTACCAACCCGCCTCTGTGTGCTTTCTTTCTGCACAGGTGTTCCGCCCATCTCCGGTTCCTTGTTTTGCTTTTCCCTTGTTTTTTTTCAATATTGGTTCACTACGCTGCCCAAACAATTATTTTGAGTAATTACCAATAGTGCCTAGTGCCTTTAAAAGTAATAATATATTTTAGTGATTATAATATGCTTGACTTGAGTAAGCTCGTACCTGGCTTAGAACGAGGCAGTCCCGTCGATGTTTCGGCACTTTACGTAGGTTCGGCACCATGTATTTATGTACAGCAAACTCCACCAATAAGATTAGACAGGATATGATGACACCGCTGACGAGCAGAAGAAGGAGACCTGTCCAAATTGGCGGGACAAATTCAAAAGTCAGGCGTTATAGGCCTACAAAATGTTACTTATTGTACGAAAATCAAAGAATATTGCATTAATTTGGGAAAACAATATTGTAATATATTTACGTCACTTGCACCTATTCAAACGCATAATATTATATATGCACAAATACTGGTGTGAAATTCTACAAATAGATTGACCAATAATTGGAAGCAAAAAAAGTTCATTAATAGTTTAAAAGTATAGAATGCTATCAGAGCCCTGACCTAATCCGAGGTTTCGAAAATGGCAAAGGGGCCACCTCTGTCAGTTCCTCTGAGTGAATCTTGGTTAAATAAGTCCTCCATATAAACTTCTGCTCTTCCTCCACCCATTGTGTCATGAACTTGGACCCAAAACTTTGCAAAGCACACCAAAATAATGCTTCACACAAAAGGGTTACCAGCCAAAATACCATGCCGCATGCACCATTTTTGACTGGTATCCTGCTCATTTCTGCTAAGCAATATATTTTCTACTTTTAAGCGGCTCTGATATTGGGCCGTGTAGCATATAGAAAGCTCTTGTTTTCCAGCGTCCGAATGAGTAGTGGTGGCTAAAGGCATTACTAATGACTAATCCCTCAGCAATCAAGCCGTGAGTCGCAGCCGCTAATTCCGAAGCCACATTTCATAAGCTAACGCTCTCCAGAGCTACACTCCTTCTCATGTGTCTTGTGGGTTTTTTCGTACCTCCTACGTGTGCGATCGTAACTGTATTATCCTCGCCCCCGGAGGTGGATCGAGGATATCCTCTTTCATGCATCCCAGCGTTTCGAAACCATTTCCTCTGTAGCTCCTCCAGTATGCCGTCCAACTCGTACTCAAGAATTTTACCCGACACTGTGTCCCTCAACGGTGAATCTGCAAACCATATACAAAGTTGGTATTTTCAGTTTCCCATTAAAGCACTGGACTTCAAATAAAAAACCCGTGAAAATTTAAACTCATTTTTCAAAAAGTGGTCGCGTTTTTGAGATACCGCCCAAACCCGGAGCGATATGTCCACGCAGGATGAATGTACCGCAATTGCAATACACAATCGCTTCTGCTAGAAACGCTTCTCAGATGTAATATCTCTTGGATAAAAACGGATATCTTTTATCAAAATCGAAGTGAAATAATATCCCGGTTCTTCGAACCAAACATGGTTTTATTGCCATTAATTTTACGAGTGATTACCAAAATTCACTTCCCTTTAACGCTCCCATGTGTAATAATGTTATACTTAGGCGAGAATAATAATAATGTGTTTCCCCTTAAGGCAGTGGACACTATTGGTAATTTCTCAAAATAGTTTATTAGCATAAAACCTCTCTTGGTGACGAGTAATGGGGAGAGGTGACGGTATAAAACATTGTGAGAAACGGCTCCCTCTGAAGTGCCATTGTTTTCGAGAAAGAAATAATTTTCCACGAATTTGATTTCGAGACCTCAGATTTAGAACTTGAGGTATCGAAATCAAGCATCTAAACGCACACAACTTCGTGTGACAGGGGTGTTTTTTCTTTCATTATTATCTTGCAAGTTCGATGACCAATTAAGCTCAAATTACCAATAGTGTCCACTGCCTTTAAGATTAGTTTCTTGCAATTCATGTCAAGCTCCCGTGTAATTCCCGGTTGACAAAATGTCTTGACAATCATATTAAAAAAAAACCTTTTCAATGTGAATAATGATTGATATATCAATAGTCGTGAGAGACATAAATCAAACACAGCTTTGTTTGGATGTTCAACGAAGATTCCACACAAACAAAAAACCTCGAAAACGGAAAACACAAAAATAACACAACACAGTGTAACATACTGGGGTGTTCTCAAGTACGTCGTTTCCATGGCAACCAGGTGACTGTACTTTTCTCAAATACGGGATTGGTTTTGGGATGAAGACATTAGTATACACTCTGAGTTTTAAGGAAATGCGCAATTTCATCAAAATAGGTGGTTGTGATTAAATTGGGGGGGGGGGGGGGTAAGGGATTTTGTGTACCATAGCCGATGCCGGTGTGGCGGTTTCAGTCTTCCGCCGTGTTCAGTTTTCCGGGTGACGTAGCCGGACATTTCACCACGTTGTTGCAACGGTTTAAGCTTTCCGGCGTGTTCAGTTTTCCGGGTGACGTAGCCAGACAAAAATACAGCCGCGAGTACCCTGGCGAGTACTGTAGTTCTCTCAGTGACTCCAAATTGTTTATTATTAAGATTCTTTTCTGTTTAGTCACATTCTCTTGCCCCATCTTTACACGTGTTCATGCGTACAGCTGTAAGCAGGTCACACTGCTTGTGCAACACCAAATTCTCTCATACGATCCACGCGTTCGCCGCTCGTTGTACTCGTGGACGCCGCCATGACAGCTACCGGAGAGTAACACGGATGACTCAATACAGCACTAAAAATTTACTACTTTTGCTTGCTGTGCGCAGGCATCGCATGACGTAATGTTACCGTATTTGGTCATTCGGAAAACTGAACACGGCGGAAAGTTGAAACCGCCACACCGGTTTCTATCTCAATTGTCGGTTACTTTGGGTGTTCGATATCCACCATGGTGTACCCGCTTCTGTTGTGTCTTCGTTTTGTTTTGGAAATCTCGGGAATTAATAGTATAATTTTAGGGTATAATTATTATAGTCGATTAACGCATCCTAAAAATGTACGTCTTTTCGATGATGGCAATTATTTGGAGGAAAATTATTTGGAGGGAAATGTATTTTGGAAGATTGATACTGGTATGATAAGAGCCTTATTATAAGATGTTATTAGCCTTATTGTTAAATGCTTTTCCTGTTCTTTTTACCACAAGGCCAATGTAGAATGGCTGATATATAATGGACACTGTATTGCCTGCAGATAAATATTAAATTAACAAATAAATGAATAATTAATGGACAGAGGCCGGAAAAAAAATCTGACAAATTTAGGCGACGTATTGTTCATTAAGTTGCCGAAAAACATCGATGTGCAAAAAGCCCACTTGTCACCGTTTGGATGGCAAACACTGTGAACATGGCCTATCCAGGTCGTTAATGAAAGGGATCTGTTTTAGGTTAACGCTGAGCAAAAGACAAAATGGCATATCGATTATCGTTACAAGATTCTTATTAGTTTGTACGCGTTTGGATCGAGATGTCTTGACAACTCGAGTGATTGTGTTTACTGGGCAAATCACTTCGCAGTTGTTAAAGGCATCGAACACGTATGATAGTATTGTCAAGGACTAGTATATTCTCACTTGGTAGGTCCCAAAATTAAGCATAGAATAACAAATCTGGGAAAATTATGACTCAATTGGCTGCGAAGTTGCAAATAAAAAAACAATGAAAGAAAAACACATTGTTGCAAAATAAAAATGTGCTTTCAGATACAGGAGAAGGGCTTCATGGCTAAAAGACAGTGGACACTATTGGTAATTGTTAAAGACCAGTCTTCTCACATGGTGTATCTCAACATGTGCATAAAATAACAAACCTGTGAAAATTTGAGCTCAATCGGTCGTCGAGTTTGCGAGATAATAATGAAAGAAAAAACACCCTTGTCACACGAAGTTGTGTGCTTTCTGATGCTTGATTTCGAGACCTCAAATTCTAAACTTGAGGTCTCGAAATCAAATTCGTGAAAAATTACTTCTTTCTCGAAAACTACGTCACTTCAGAGGGAGCTGTTTCTCACAATGTTTTATACCATCAACCTCTCCCCATTACTCGTAATCAAGAAAGGTTTTATGATGATAATTATTTTGAGTAATTACCAATAGTGTCCACTGCCTTTAAGTCTTTCTCAACAACTACGTTACTTCAGAGGGAGTCGTTTTGTCACAACGTAATATACTAATCAACTCCTCTCCATTGCTTTTTACCAAGTAAATTGCTACACTAACAACTACTTTGAGTAATTACCAAAGTGTTCGGTGCCTTTTAAGACAATTCTAATCAAGTTTGGCCTAAAACAATGCCACCCTCCTTGTCACGTAAACCTGCATTATTAAAACAGCAGTGGTTGGACAACAGATGCTTCGACAAAGAGGGTCGGTTTTATTGTTTGAGTTTAGATGAACAACAAATGCCGGCTATCACCGAAAAACTTCCAGGGTTATTTTTCCCACAAAACAGTTGTGCAAACTTCAACCTGTGCTGGAATGCCTAATAGCTTGTTCGTTATTACCCAATCCGATGAGTCATTTCAATACACATTTTGTCTGGAGTTTCACAGTTTTATTTTGAATATTCTGTTCAGCTTTGTTGTGTCTAACTGATAATAAACTACACTTGATGGTAAAGATACTTTCAGACCAAAATATTTCTGTTTCACAGATGTCAACATTTTGTAGATTAAGATAATAATCTATTATGCGTTATCACCGCACCCAGCGGTCTGATATGCGCTGCGGAAGTCACGTAACGACAACTTGACACTCTAATTAACAGCAAGCATAAAGGGGATTGAAATCGGCACACATTTATTGTGCAATAAAAGTTTTTCTTTCATTATTTTCTTGCAACTTCAATGACCAATTGAGTCCAATTTTTCACAGATATGTTATTTTAAGCATAATGTACGGATACACCAGGTAAGAATACTTGTTTTAGGGATCGAATTTATATTTTTGGATGAAATTACTCCATGTGCTACTGAAATTGGTCCTGTATCAGCACTGTATATAGTGTGATGTGATCATTTGAATAGCTTCGTTGTGTGATGAAACCTCAGTATCGATTAAATGGTTAGCTGTACAAACACGCGCCCTCTACGGCTTGCTCCCGGAGCTCAACCAATCCATAATATACAGAAGTGAATTAGAACAAAAACTGGATGTCAGGGGATTTCCCTTGGAATCATTCTGACAGGTTCTTCAAAGCCGAAGCAAGGGGCCGTCAGGTTCACTAGCACCTCTTTCCAACCCTTCGCGACATTAAAGGGAAACGTTTGAAGCCGTGCAAAAAGTAGAATTTAATGATCCACACACAAATATGCCATAATTTTTGCTCTTTGCAGCTATTTTTAACTGTGTACAGCGCCTTGGGGTCCAGTCATGGATGTAAGGCGCTTTATAAGCGTTGTTTATTATATTATTACTAACACGGTCTGCGAATTCGAGGAGTCAAACATTTGACTCCACAAAACGTATAACAAAGAAAATCATGCAATGTCGAGGTTTTGTGCGGATAACTATATTGTGCGGATAACTATATTTCTACTTTTAAAACATCTTTCCAACCGTCAGCTTTTTATAACAAGCGATCAAAGGCAACGCCCGATCAAAGGCAACGTGTCCCTTTAAAAACATGTTCTGCTATATTTTTCAAGCTGAGCGCTAGCG
>NW_022985750.1:0-50713 GCF_902459465.1 Asterias rubens
GAAACTTGTTGCCCTTGAGTAGGGCTCTCCGTTGGTGTATAATATGTGTGAATCCAATAATGTCTTGGATATAATAGGGGCCATCGTGTCTTGTCATTATTTTCAGAGAAACTTACACTTTGAGCAATTTTCTCTCTTAGGGTGAGGGGTAGTTCTATCGCCGCCCTTGTCGCACAAACTTATGCCACTGACACAAATTAAACATAAACTTGTTGCCCTTGAGTAGGGCTCTCCGTTGGTGTATAATATGTGTGAATCCAATAATGTCTTGGATATAATAGGGGCCATCGTGTCTTGTCATTATTTTCAGAGAAACTTACACTTTGAGCAATTTTCTCTCTTAGGGTGAGGGGTAGTTCTATCGCCGCCCTTGTCGCACAAACTTATGCCACTGACACAAATTAAACATAAACTTGTTGCCCTTGAGTAGGGCTCTCCGTTGGTGTATAATATGTGTGAATCCAATAATGTCTTGGATATAATAGGGGCCATCGTGTCTTGTCATTATTTTCAGAGAAACTTACACTTTGAGCAATTTTTCTCTCTTAGGGTGAGGGGTAGTTCTATCGCCGCCCTTGTCGCACAAACTTATGCCACTGACACATATTAAACATAAACTTGTTGCCCTTGAGTAGGGCTCTCCGTTGGTGTATAATATGTGTGAATCCAATAATGTCTTGGATATGTTAGGGGCCATCGTGTCTTGTCATTATTTTCAGAGAAACTTACACTTTGAGCAATTTTCTCTCTTAGGGTGAGGGGTAGTTCTATCGCCGCCCTTGTCGCACAAACTTATGCCACTGACACAAATTAAACATAAACTTGTTGCCCTTGAGTAGGGCTCTCCGTTGGTGTATAATATGTGTGAATCCAATAATGTCTTGGATATAATAGGGGCCATCGTGTCTTGTCATTATTTTCAGAGAAACTTACACTTTGAGCAATTTTCTCTCTTAGGGTGAGGGGTAGTTCTATCGCCGCCCTTGTCGCACAAACTTATGCCACTGACACAAATTAAACATAAACTTGTTGCCCTTGAAGAGGGCTCTCCGTTGGTGTATAATATGTGTGAATCCAATAATGTCTTGGATATGATAGGGTCCATCGTGTCTTGTCATTATTTTCAGAGAAACTTACACTTTGAGCAATTTTCTCTCTTAGGGTGAGGGGTAGTTCTATCGCCGCCCTTGTCGCACAAACTTATGCCACTGACACAAATTAAACATAAACTTGTTGCCCTTGAGTAGGGCTCTCCGTTGGTGTATAATATGTGTGAATCCAATAATGTCTTGGATATAATAGGGGCCATCGTGTCTTGTCATTATTTTCAGAGAAACTTACACTTTGAGCATTTTCTCTCTTAGGGTGAGGGGTAGTTCTATCGCCGCCCTTGTCGCACAAACTTATGCCACTGACACAAATTAAACATAAACTTGTTGCCCTTGAGTAGGGCTCTCCGTTGGTGTATAATATGTGTGAATCCAATAATGTCTTGGATATAATAGGGGCCATCGTGTCTTGTCATTATTTTCAGAGAAACTTACACTTTGAGCAATTTTCTCTCTTAGGGTGAGGGGTAGTTCTATCGCCGCCCTTGTCGCACAAACTTATGCCACTGACACAAATTAAACATAAACTTGTTGCCCTTGAGTAGGGCTCTCCGTTGGTGTATAATATGTGTGAATCCAATAATGTCTTGGATATAATAGGGGCCATCGTGTCTTGTCATTATTTTCAGAGAAACTTACACTTTGAGCAATTTTCTCTCTTAGGGTGAGGGGTAGTTCTATCGCCGCCCTTGTCGCACAAACTTATGCCACTGACACAAATTAAACATAAACTTGTTGCCCTTGAGTAGGGCTCTCCGTTGGTGTATAATATGTGTGAATCCAATAATGTCTTGGATATAATAGGGGCCATCGTGTCTTGTCATTATTTTCAGAGAAACTTACACTTTGAGCAATTTTCTCTCTTAGGGTGAGGGGTAGTTCTATCGCCGCCCTTGTCGCACAAACTTATGCCACTGACACAAATTAAACATAAACTTGTTGCCCTTGAGTAGGGCTCTCCGTTGGTGTATAATATGTGTGAATCCAATAATGTCTTGGATATAATAGGGGTCCATCGTGTCTTGTCATTATTTTCAGAGAAACTTACACTTTGAGCATTTTTCTCTCTTAGGGTGAGGGGTAGTTCTATCGCCGCCCTTGTCGCACAAATTTATGCCACTGACACATATCAAACATAAACTTGTTGCCCTTGAAGTAGGGCTCTCCGTTGGTGTATAATATGTGTGAATCCAATAATGTCTTGGATATGATAGGGGCCATCGTGTCTTGTCATTTGTTTTCAGAGAAACTTACACTTTGAGCATTTTTCTCTCTTAGGGTGAGGGGTAGTTCTATCGCCGCCCTTGTCGCACAAACTTATGCCACTGACACATATCAAACATAAACTTGTTGCCCTTGAGTAGGGCTCTCCGTTGGTGTATAATATGTGTGAATCCAATAATGTCTTGGATATGATAGGGTCCATCGTGTCTTGTCATTATTTTCAGAGAAACTTACACTTTGAGCAATTTTCTCTCTTAGGGTGAGGGGTAGTTCTATCGCCGCCCTTGTCGCACAAACTTATGCCACTGACACAAATTAAACATAAACTTGTTGCCCTTGAGTAGGGCTCTCCGTTGGTGTATAATATGTGTGAATCCAATAATGTCTTGGATATAATAGGGGCCATCGTGTCTTGTCATTATTTTCAGAGAAACTTACACTTTGAGCAATTTTCTCTCTTAGGGTGAGGGGTAGTTCTATCGCCGCCCTTGTCGCACAAACTTATGCCACTGACACAAATTAAACATAAACTTGTTGCCCTTGAGTAGGGCTCTCCGTTGGTGTATAATATGTGTGAATCCAACAATGTCTTGGATATAATAGGGGCCATCGTGTCTTGTCATTATTTTCAGAGAAACTTACACTTTGAGCAATTTTCTCTCTTAGGGTGAGGGGTAGTTCTATCGCCGCCCTTGTCGCACAAACTTATGCCACTGACACAAACATAAACTTGTTGCCCTTGAGTAGGGCTCTCCGTTGGTGTATAATATGTGTGAATCCAATAATGTCTTGGATATGATAGGGGCCATCGTGTCTTGTCATTATTTTCAGAGAAACTTACACTTTGAGCATTTTTCTCTCTTAGGGTGAGGGGTAGTTCTATCGCCGCCCTTGTCGCACAAACTTATGCCACAGACATGACACAAACATGGACTTGTTGCCCTTGAGTAGGGCTCTCCGTTGGTGTATAATATGTGTGAATCCAATAATGTCTTGGATATGATAGGGTCCATCGTGTCTTGTCATTATTTTCAGAGAAACTTACACTTTGAGCAATTTTCTCTCTTAGGGTGAGGGGTAGTTCTATCGCCGCCCTTGTCGCACAAACTTATGCCACTGACACATATCAAACATAAACTTGTTGCCCTTGAAGAGGGCTCTCCGTTGGTGTATAATATGTGTGAATCCAATAATGTCTTGGATATGATAGGGTCCATCGTGTCTTGTCATTATTTTCAGAGAAACTTACACTTTGAGCAATTTTCTCTCTTAGGGTGAGGGGTAGTTCTATCGCCGCCCTTGTCGCACAAACTTATGCCACTGACACAAATTAAACATAAACTTGTTGCCCTTGAGTAGGGCTCTCCGTTGGTGTATAATATGTGTGAATCCAATAATGTCTTGGATATAATAGGGGCCATCGTGTCTTGTCATTATTTTCAGAGAAACTTACACTTTGAGCAATTTTCTCTCTTAGGGTGAGGGGTAGTTCTATCGCCGCCCTTGTCGCACAAACTTATGCCACTGACACAAATTAAACATAAACTTGTTGCCCTTGAGTAGGGCTCTCCGTTGGTGTATAATATGTGTGAATCCAATAATGTCTTGGATATGTTTAGGGGCCATCGTGTCTTGTCATTATTTTCAGAGAAACTTACACTTTGAGCATTTTTCTCTCTTAGGGTGAGGGGTAGTTCTATCGCCGCCCTTGTCGCACAAACTTATGCCACTGACACAAATCAAACATAAACTTGTTGCCCTTGAGTAGGGCTCTCCGTTGGTGTATAATATGTGTGAATCCAATAATGTCTTGGATATAATAGGGGCCATCGTGTCTTGTCATTATTTTCAGAGAAACTTACACTTTGAGCATTTTTCTCTCTTAGGGTGAGGGGTAGTTCTATCGCCGCCCTTGTCGCACAAACTTATGCCACTGACACAAATTAAACATAAACTTGTTGCCCTTGAGTAGGGCTCTCCGTTGGTGTATAATATGTGTGAATCCAATAATGTCTTGGATATAATAGGGGCCATCGTGTCTTGTCATTATTTTCAGAGAAACTTACACTTTGAGCAATTTTCTCTCTTAGGGTGAGGGGTAGTTCTATCGCCGCCCTTGTCGCACAAACTTATGCCACTGACACAAATTAAACATAAACTTGTTGCCCTTGAGTAGGGCTCTCCGTTGGTGTATAATATGTGTGAATCCAATAATGTCTTGGATATGATAGGGGCCATCGTGTCTTGTCATTATTTTCAGAGAAACTTACACTTTGAGCAATTTTCTCTCTTAGGGTGAGGGGTAGTTCTATCGCCGCCCTTGTCGCACAAACTTATGCCACTGACACATTTCAAACATAAACTTGTTGCCCTTGAGTAGGGCTCTCCGTTGGTGTATAATATGTGTGAATCCAATAATGTCTTGGATATAATAGGGGCCATCGTGTCTTGTCATTATTTTCAGAGAAACTTACACTTTGAGCAATTTTCTCTCTTAGGGTGAGGGGTAGTTCTATCGCCGCCCTTGTCGCACAAACTTATGCCACTGACACAAATCAAACATAAACTTGTTGCCCTTGAGTAGGGCTCTCCGTTGGTGTATAATATGTGTGAATCCAATAATGTCTTGGATATGATAGGGGCCATCGTGTCTTGTCATTATTTTCAGAGAAACTTACACTTTGAGCATTTTTCTCTCTTAGGGTGAGGGGTAGTTCTATCGCCGCCCTTGTCGCACAAACTTATGCCACTGACACAAATTAAACATAAACTTGTTGCCCTTGAGTAGGGCTCTCCGTTGGTGTATAATATGTGTGAATCCAATAATGTCTTGGATATGATAGGGGCCATCGTGTCTTGTCATTATTTTCAGAGAAACTTACACTTTGAGCAATTTTCTCTCTTAGGGTGAGGGGTAGTTCTATCGCCGCCCTTGTCGCACAAACTTATGCCACTGACACAAATTAAACATAAACTTGTTGCCCTTGAGTAGGGCTCTCCGTTGGTGTATAATATGTGTGAATCCAACAATGTCTTGGATATAATAGGGGCCATCGTGTCTTGTCATTATTTTCAGAGAAACTTACACTTTGAGCAATTTTCTCTCTTAGGGTGAGGGGTAGTTCTATCGCCGCCCTTGTCGCACAAACTTATGCCACTGACACAAATTAAACATAAACTTGTTGCCCTTGAGTAGGGCTCTCCGTTGGTGTATAATATGTGTGAATCCAATAATGTCTTGGATATAATAGGGGCCATCGTGTCTTGTCATTATTTTCAGAGAAACTTACACTTTGAGCATTTTTCTCTCTTAGGGTGAGGGGTAGTTCTATCGCCGCCCTTGTCGCACAAACTTATGCCACTGACACATATCAAACATAAACTTGTTGCCCTTGAGTAGGGCTCTCCGTTGGTGTATAATATGTGTGAATCCAATAATGTCTTGGATATAATAGGGGCCATCGTGTCTTGTCATTATTTTCAGAGAAACTTACACTTTGAGCAATTTTCTCTCTTAGGGTGAGGGGTAGTTCTATCGCCGCCCTTGTCGCACAAACTTATGCCACTGACACAAATTAAACATAAACTTGTTGCCCTTGAGTAGGGCTCTCCGTTGGTGTATAATATGTGTGAATCCAATAATGTCTTGGATATAATAGGGGCCATCGTGTCTTGTCATTATTTTCAGAGAAACTTACACTTTGAGCAATTTTCTCTCTTAGGGTGAGGGGTAGTTCTATCGCCGCCCTTGTCGCACAAACTTATGCCACTGACACAAAACAAACATAAACTTGTTGCCCTTGAGTAGGGCTCTCCGTTGGTGTATAATATGTGTGAATCCAATAATGTCTTAGACATGATAGGGGCCATCGTGTCTTGTCATTATTTTCAGAGAATTTTAAACTTTGAGCAATTTTCTCTCTTAGGGTGAAGGGTAGTTCTATCGCCGCCCTTGTCGCACAAACTTATGCCACAGACTAAAAACAAACATAAACTTGTTGCCCTTGAGTAGGGCTCTCCGTCGGTGTATAATATGTGTGAATCCAATAATGTCTTGGATATGATAGGGGCCATCGTGTCTTGTCATTATTTTCAGAGAAACTTACACTTTGAGCATTTTTCTCTCTTAGGGTGAGGGGTAGTTCTATCGCCGCCCTTGTCGCACAAACTTATGCCACTGACACAAATCAAACATAAACTTGCCGACCATGAGTAGGGCTCTCCGTTGGTGCATTATATGTTTGAATTCATTAATGTCTTGGATATGATAAGGGCCATCGTGTCTTGTCATAAATTTCAGAGAAACACAACTTTGAGCTTTTTACTCTCTTAGGGTGAAGGGTAGTCATTAATTTTGTTTTGTTTTCATTTTATTGTTACTCACAGTGTTTTCATCTCTGGACGTGTAAGCCACCGAGTGAAGAATGGGAGACCTAGATAAGAGGAAAACGGAAAGCGGCACACTATCTAGCCAGCTTCAATGCCTCCAGCTTGAAAATTCAGAGCTTATTAAGGGAAAGCTTGAATACTCTCAGAAAGAACTGAATTCAGTCACCCTAGATCCAGATTTCATCAACACACACGGTACGAGGAGCTTCAAAAATGTACTTGTTTATTACACTGGCTTGTTTTATTCATGGCTTTATTCACTTTTATAATCCCTGATCCACATAAAAATCATATTAATTATTCTGAAGCTAGACGTGAGTTTCATAACTTTACTCTTAAACAACAGCTTTTCTTAGTTCTTTGTAGACTCAGAATTGGGTTTCATTTGAAGACCATTGCTTTTAGGACTCGTATTAAGCCACAGAAAATTGGGATCATATTTAGTAGCTGGATTATATTTATGTATTCTAAACTTTGATTCTTGTCCTTTTGGCCCCATAGAGATGTTCTTATCAGCAAACTGACACCTGATTACAAAAAGAAGTTCTCCAACTGATTGCTAGCATCGATGCAACTGAAGTTAGACTTGAGAGACCATCATCACTGAAACATCAGAGTCATTGTTACTCAGAATGTAAACAAATTAATACACTATTCACTAGTTGTGGTCGATCTAAGAGGATCGGTTATGTTCCTCTCTGAGCTGTTTTCTGGCTCAATATCAGACAATAGGATAATGTGAAGACAGTTGGTTTTATGATGTGTTGGACAGTTACAAGAAAGTGGGTTTAATCATAGAAGGGGACGTGAAAATTGCCGACAAAGGTTTTTTGTTTGTTTTTACATTGAAGAGCATCTGCAAGACTTCAGTTGAATGTGCTTCCATATGCTTCAGCAGCCTCACAAACGAGGCCAGAAGATGTGAAAAACACGTCAAAGTGCCGCCCACAGAATACATCTTCTGATGACAGTTTTATACTTTTGTTTTAACCTTGACAGCCCCTGTACAACTTGTAACTATTGTGTATGTCCAAAGATTTAAAATAAAAATAAAATAAAATAAATGTAGGAGAGGGCCATTATCAGAATCAAGAGATTCCAGATTGTTGTCAGAAGAATTCAAATAAAGCCTGCGTCAACAAATAAATGAAATTTGGTTTGTGTGTGGTATGCTTTACAAATTTCCAAGACACATTGGTTAGATTGTAGGCTGGTTTTCTTAATTTAATCTGTTTACATCATTCAGAGGGTGAAGGCTTTCTTTCAATTTTTTAAACTCCAGGGAAAAAGTTGATTTAAAACCTTTCAGTGTGAGGCTTTAGGAAAAACGGGGTAACAATATAATATTTGTACAACTCTACTAACATGAAATTAAAGAGCTGAGCCGATTTGGACATGACCTGGAGATGTTTGGGTCGTAAAACTCGGTATGCATCCAGGAGATATGCGAGAGGGGTTGATGCACAGCTCCTTAGCAGGTCAATTGCTTCTTTCGTAGGAGGTGTACATCTGTGATATTGAACAAAATTTAGTCAAAAATTGAGCAATACATGAAAACACAAAAAATGTAGTCAAATATTGAGCAATACATGAAAACAATATTCCTGTGGCGTCTAAAAAAAACTCAAATGATTGAAATATTTGATTAAAACTTTGTTGTAAGTACTAGGAAGTTTAAAGCTGAGTAGATTAAAAGGAATGTTTGTTCGCCTGGACTTGCTTTCGCCAAATGTGTGCTAAAAAAAAGTCTGGTGTACATCTGTGATATTGAACAAAATTTAGTCAAATATTGAGCAATACATGAAAACAATATTCCTGTGGCGTCTAAAAAAAACTCAAATGATTGAAATATTTGATTAAAACTTTGTTGTAAGTACTAGGAAGTTTAAAGCTGAGTAGATTAAAAGGAATGTTTGTTCGCCTGGACTTGCTTTCGCCAAATGTGTGCTAAAAAAAAGTCTGTATTAGAGAAAATTAACATCTCCCTTGTGATAAATATTGTACTGTTTTACTTAGTATTAATAAGCATTAAGTGAAGATTTAAGTTCACTTGTTTCATCAAAAGCATGATCATAACTTTTCCTGACCTAGTTGGAAAATAAAATAAAATAATACTGCCTCATGGATGTATTTAGAAAATCTTGTCTTCGTTTAATAGTTATGTCTGTCAATTTCAAATATCTAACTATGATTTTTATAAACTGTATTTACCCGTTGGGTTTCTTGGCAAGATTTGGCTTCTTTTTCCTGTTCGTGGCCTTAGTTTTTGCAAAGACCATTGATGTAACAGGTCTGGGGCTGATGATTTTCCCTCTATGCGTGTGCCAATGCTGCGGCAAACTTGTCATACTATATGGAAAGGCAGGTACTTGCTTCAGCCCAAGTTGTTGTAAATGTGACTAAGTGCAGACCACACCAGTTGTTTGCCAACATGTCCCAGAAAGCCTAAAGAACAAAACATGTGTAATGTAAATTAAAGTGCTATTCAATTTTGATTAAGTGCACAAAAACGTTTCAGTTGATGTTTTACCACCATCACCTACCATGGCAGAAGTACCCTCATGCACCTGCAAACTTTCGGACATATCTATTGATAGATTGAAATGCACCCCCCCCCCAATATAACAACTCCATAACTGAATTCCAGCCCTCTCTCTGCTTTGTGAATATTTTCATGCCACCGCCCCCCTCGCAAATCAATCGTACTATTTTTCTTACGCAGTTATTTGAAACTGCAGAGCCTACCACAACATTTGGCTTTCCAATTCTCATCATTACTGTTCTTTATTAGTGTTAGAAATGATTATCTGTTGGAATGGAAATATGTGTCTTGAAGTGCAACGAATTAGGGAAATAGATGACCAAGTTAAGTATTTTCTTATGGTGTATTTGTGACGGGTGTAACAGTATGTCGAAAAATTACTTTTTTAAATGGCTGATAGTTAATGTGCATTGTTATAGCCATAACTTGGGACATGGGAGGGGCAATAATTGTTTGAATCGCTATGGTTGGAATGTCCCGCCAAGCATTTGGGCTGCTTTTGTAATGGGTTTCGTGGAGTACACTATAAAACCAAAGGAATTTTATATTGTGGTTGAGATTTGCGTTGCGGGTGCTGAGAAGGGTACTGTTTGGGTGTGAAGCAGCGGACAGCTAGGCCAGCGTTGAGGCTGTGTCGTGTCGGCCCGTCTAGCACGGGTAGGGGTCCGGCGGAAGTTTTAAGGCCCATCAGCAACGCAAATCCTCCCGGGAATCTCTGACCCAAGGATAAGCGGTGTCGAAGCCAAAGGCATTGTGAGTAAATTTAAACTAATTTTACTGGGATTCAATCAAGTCATGGGTTATTCACTGAATGTCCCATGTTCTAAAATGCATGCAGCCATTGACTATTGTTTGCCTAAAGAGTTGATTATTGTTTGCCTAAAAGATTCATCGTTAAATTTTCGTTATAAAAGCATATTGTTGTTGTTTAATTGATCTTTTGGGTATGGCCATTGTGCAATTTGTGAAGACGTAGCTTTACCGGGTTTAAATAGAATTGTTTGTAGTAAAGGGCTTCCTAATGTAACATTTGCAGGAGTTCCCGTGACACTAAACCACACTTGGTCTGAACGGTCCTCTGGGGCGTGGTCAACCTTCAGCGGGAAGACTTACGTGGGGCTACCGATGGTGACATGGGGACGGGGGTCCACTCTTCTGAGAGAACTTATTCTCAAGACTCAATCAGCCATACTACAAGTCTATGTCGCATTTCTGCTGGTTGTTTATTTATTTAGGGGAACTTTCATTGTATTAAAGTCTGAATGTAAACTTATTTACTTATGCATGAAATTCATATTGTACGGGTTGCCCTAAGCTGTGGAGAATGTAAAGGTGCAAAACTGGAAGATTGTTAAAGCTAAATTATTGTGGGGTACTTCTATTAAATTGTAGTTTCTTTATTATTTCTAATCTGGTGTCACTGTGTTCCATTCTTGTGTCTGTGTTTTATGTATGATATTAGTCTGAGTAGAGTGGCGCAAGGGTCCACTCTGCGACAACGGGCATGGTACACCGTAGACTGGCCCCCTAAAGACAGGCACTTTTCAGAACAAGCGATTTATTGGATAAACGTGCAGTGACGTAAGCATTCTGTATTTGTTGGTCGGCATACAAGTTTGATGTCACAATAACACTCTGAAGAATGCGTTGCGTCACGCGCGGTGGGCGCTATGGAATAAAACAACGTTCCATTATGGTGCAAACATGCGCGCTGCATAGATACAAAACTAGACATGTGACAACCGGATGTCTGTGGTGGCAACAGGTACAGATAACGTTTCAAACAAAACCGCCACGTGAGGCTTGTGTTATTTTTACGAAAGAAGGGAGCTGACAATTCATTTGAAGATTGAAAATACGACATCTTTCTTTGGAATTGATCGTTTATTGTTCGGAACTGCATTGGGCTGCCGCTTAGCTGGTAAGTCTGTTCCTTGATTGTAAAAAAAAAAATATTTTTAAAGGTAGACGTTGGAATGTTTTATTACGTAATTGAATACCTTTCGCAGTATAAACCCATTTGGGCACACACTCCTGTTGTCTATCGTCAAGAGACGTGTGTGCCTATGGTCATCATGACTATGAATTCGTTCGAATGCTCAAATGCTGTAGTGGTGAGTTTTTGGTCTCGTAACAAAGTGGAAATTCAGAAACCCTTATACAGTTTTTAGCAACTTAATAGTATAAGAACTGCACCGGAATGTGTTTACTTTTTATGTCCACGTTGGTCAATATTATGATCAATGGAAAATCCCAAACTTTCACAAATTGGCGGAGAATCCGGGTAACGGCAAATTGCCCTAACCTAACAGAGAATGCAAACAAAAGCAAACGGCGTTCTTTGCGAAAGATGTGATGCCGTTCACGATGCTCCTTGCACATAAGGACAATGCAAGAGTAATAAGAAACTTGTGCATAATTTATTTAGATGATGTAGGCCTAATCATTACAGGCACATACACAGGTACTTGAACAATTCAGAGAAGCCGATTTAAGGCACTGGACACCTTGGTTTGGTTATTATTGTCAAAGACATCCCATGGTGTATCCCAACATAAGCATAAAATAACAAACCTGTGAAAATTTGGTTTCATTTGGCAATCGAATTTGTAAGAGCACCCTTGTTGCACTACTTTGTGTTCTTTTATGTGTTTAGTTTAAGGTTTTGACGTAATAGTATTTTGTTACTTGAATGCTTGAACTGAGTGAAAAATTAAATCTTTCTCAATTACTTTTAATAGAGGGAGCCGTTGATCACAATATTTTAAACTACCAACAGCTCGCCATTCATTGTTACCGAGACAGATATTATGCTAACAAGTATTTTGAGAACTATAATTAAAAGTGTACCCTTTAAAACTAAATTCCCCCAAATGCGTGTTTGTCAAAGACAATCAAAATACCTTCGGGCTACCTATGTGAGTCGAGATAGAGTCGCTATAGGGTCATTCCAAGTCAGACCAACGCACTTTTTTACCTCATGTCTTCCGATTTTGCTGTGTTTGTAGGTCCTAATAAGCAATGAATGTACACCAATTTTTAGGGTAAAATACCACCTTTTGGTAAAAATTGGTCATTACCATGTCAATTTTCATCACGATTATGCACATTTGGTAAAAAAAATTAAGAAAATTGCATGCTCAAATCAATTCTTTTGTCAAAAATAAATTTTCTGAAATGTAGGTCAATGTTATCTTTAATATATTATCATGACCTTTGACCCAGTTTTTGAAACAATGTATCATTCCAAAAATCAACGAAATAAAAATCACTTGATAGAGCATGTCTTCCTCTAACAGAGTCAACCATGACCAAGAAACAACTGGGCTCTTCAAAAATTACAATTTATAACTATTTTTGTACAGTTGTTAGGTTACAAATTAGTCAATTTATGTAATTCACATAATAAATCCACCAACAAATTGTGTTGGTCTGACATGGAATGACCCTATAATGAAATATGTGAGTAGAGATAAACTCGCTATACTGACATAAAGAAAGTGAAGGACATCAATAAACACCCTGCTCCGAAAAATTTACCTGCTGGGGGTTGCGTACATTCCTAGTATTTTCAGGATATTATATACGCTATAATTGTTAAATGCTAATGTTATTTTCCAAACTATTTTAAATGTTAAAATCTGGTATAAAGCCATTGGACCCTTTCGGTACAGAAACAAAAAAAAGTTCACAGATTTACAAATAACTTACAGGGTTTACAGAAGGTAGTGGTGAAAGGCTTCCCTTAAAATATTATTCCATGAAATGCTTTACTTTTTGAGAAAACAGTAAAACAATATCAATTCTCGTTAGCGAGAATTACGGATTTATTTTAAACACATGCCATGACACGGCTAAACGCGCGGATACACGGGTGGGTTTTCCCGTTATTTTCTCCAGACTCCGATGACCTATTGAGCCTAAATTTGCACAGGTTTGTTAATAGATATAGAAGTTGTGATACACGAAGTGTGGGCCTTGGACAATAGTGTTTACCGAAAGGGTCAAATGGCTTTAAAATTAAGCGCATTTCCCTTTGAAGTGGTGGCGCTTCTTTCAGACACAGCGTTAAAGTGTGCAAAAAGGCGCGACGTATATTCACTGGCCGCCCACGGTTTGAGAAAATACCATAGAGCTCTATATTGCTCTATGAAAAATACAAAACTATTTGGACCCCCTTGTGCAGCCAAGACCTATCAATGGCTGGGAGTGATATGGACCTTATGCATTGACGTCATCCAGCGGCCATCTTAGTGGAAAAACGGTGACGAAACAATCGAAACGCACAGATTTGTACCTCTAGGTGAGGGCGCCCTACTGAAATGACGTCATGTGCATAAGGTCTATTAACGTTTCGCGTTATGCATGGGATATGGGGGTCTGTGCTTTACCGTTGGATTTGGCATACGCGCCTTTCTTAATGTTTTTGCCATCATGCGGTACGTCACAATGCTAATCCAAAACGAGGCGATGGGCGCAACCACTGCAAGTGATGGGGTACGTGCGCCCATAGCCTCATTTTGGGTAAGAATTATGACGTCATGCATAAATATTAAGAGAGGCGTATAGAAGTTCAACGTCACACAACAATCTTGAGAATGCGTTGCGTCACGCGAGATGGGCGCATTGGAATAAATAACATTCCATATGGTGCAAAGATGCGCGCTGAATAGATCCAGTTAAAACACACATGCAGGCAAACCAAGTAATCGCAACCGGGTAAACAAAACGGATTAAGTTTTCATTACATCAACCTCACGGAAAGTTGTTTTTTTTACGAAGGAACTGGAGCTGAGAAGACCTTTTAAGATTGAAAAACAGACATCTCAAATGGAATTGATCTTTGAAAATTTAGGAACCGTGTTTAAGCTGCTCGCTTAGATGGTAAGCCTTTCTTCTATTATTATTATGTAAATTTATGTAATAAATTTATGAAACAAAAGTTCTCTCGCCGCCCATGCGTCAGGTCAACACTACCATCTTTGAGGATGAAGGAAATGTTTGTAACTGAGGAAATGTTTGTAACTGACAAGTTTAGGTAGCATATTTAAAAATTACCCTACATAGAAACAAAATTGACAAAAACTACTAATTACAAAGTGTTTAATACTTTTCTTGCGTGCCAACACAAGAGATGTAAACTGGTGGTCGCCCGGGATGCTCCGCCGTTACATTCGGTGCACTGGCGTCTACTTCCACGGTTAGCAAATTGGTTTCATTTCGTGTATACGTGCTTCTGTAAACTGTGCCTGAATCAGTAAAACTTGACCAGAAAGAAGAGAGGACGCCATTGCTCAATCCTAATTTCCAACTCGCCTAGGCCAATATTTAACATCAACATTTTCTTTTTTTCTGCAGTGTAGACGACAGATTGTAGTTCTCACTTGGTCATGGATGAAAGGTATGTATAAACTTTGTATCGTTTGTTCATTTTACTTTCCACGGTATCAACAAATAAAAAACATTATAACTCAAGAGCGATCAATTTAAGGAATACAGTTCGGTAAAGATATATATCGATGAAAAAATATGATACCGCAGAGGCGGGGAGGCGGGGGCTGCGCGATGCAAATATTAACAACTTGATGGACAACTGTTAGTGTAAATGTTGAAAGACTTGTGTTGATGTTGTCAACAAATCAACTGTAAATGGCGGGCGGCGTATTTGAGACGTACCACCCGGTGACTCTGTTTTTGTGGGCAAGAACTGAAGAATTTTGATGAATAATACATTGAACGAGTTAATTAAATCTAAAACATTTAAAACAATTTACCGACGGATCAGAGGTTATCACACCCTCTATATTTTGACCTAGTTTGACTCAATTCTGAGTCCCAGGACATGGGTTATACAACAGCGAGTTTTACGAACTATTTTCATGTACTTCTAATGTAAAAAATAAAAAATAAAATGCTGTCTGAAAAACCAGATAATTATGTTTCACGAAATGACTAATAAAACTTATTGCATACTCAATCTTTATGGAATGGTATTTTTTGTGTTCTTTGTTTATATTACTGTCCTGACCTGCTTGGGCAAAAAACTTAATATTTGTTAAAGTTACAAGGCTTCTACTTCCCACGCACATTGCTTTGAGGAAACAACTCATCGCGTAACGTGTCCCATGTTCGAATAAGCACTTTAAGAGTTCGAATAAGAGTTTATAAAGATTTTTACTGCATCACAGTGAAATGATGCCTTCAATAGTGATTCACCCTTAAAGTTTCACAGCTACAGTAAATTGTGGATGCCTTGTACGAGGAAGGCCTATTCTCAAGTATGAACACAGGAGCAGACTAGTCTTAGGTCATTTTACAATAGGTCGCACTCCACTCTGCAAAACTATTGGTGGCTTTAATTCACTGCTTTATATTCAACTTCAGAGAAAACACTTTCAATGGATTGCCATTTTTAGCAACTTCTGGAACCTGTGCATCACTCTCCCCACAATGCGGCGTGGCGGTAAATGCATCCCCCTGACAAAGAACGCCTATCACCCGACATAATTTGAAAACGACATACAAATTATAACACTTCGCTGCATTAAGTTCGCTCTTAACATCTTTGAAAAGAGACCAATCCATCGTGACACATGTGAAATTTAGGAAAACTTGCAAACGCCACAACTATTGTGCAATAGATGGTGGTCTTTATTGCAACCAACCGCTGTGCATTCCCCGTCATCTAACATAATGCACTGTTGCAAAATAAAAAGAAGTTTGTGTGTGAATGACTTTGAAGAAGAGAAACTGGCATGTTTTGAAACGCTATACATGCTTGAAAATTAAAGTGCAGTCTCGCAAAGCTTGCAGATGATTTGTTTTGTGCAGGATCGAGAGCAGCAGTTAGGTAAAACACACAACATTTCTTAACTCACTGTAGGGCCTCATTACTCCACTCATCGGGTTTACTCAGCGAGCGCTAAACTATACGGCTATCAGCTTACCTAAATTTTTGTAATTAATTTCTGTGTTTTTAAAATGTAATGTTTGTTTGTCTTTCTATAAGTATCTAGTTTGAATCTTTTTAGTGCACACAGGGAAAAACAATTTTCACTCTTTACTTGTAATCTGTGATGAAATAAATAAATTGAATTTAATTTAATTTAATTGGTTGCCCTTTGAATGAAGCTCATTGCAATGCAGTGTCGTGGACGCAGAGATCAGACTTAATTTGCTTCTTACGTGGCAACAAGATTGCCCAAACCATCAAGAATTCTACCACTCTCCCAAGAAGACCATTACCATTGCTCTATCGATCTTCTGAGCGAAAACTTGCAATGGATTGCCATTTTAAGCAACTCTTGTATCCGGTACATCGCAGAGTCGCAGCAAATGCTACCCCGACAAAGTAAACCTAACCGACATTATTTGACAACGACATAATCTTTGCTGATAACTTATTATACTCAAAAAGTGTACGCTCTTATCACCATCTTTGAAAACACACCAATCCATCGTTGCTCATTGACATTTTGGAACAAATCGCAAACGCCACAACTATGTGCAACAGATGTTTTTATGGTTGGGCCCATACTACTAAGTTATAGCTGTCAAAAGAACAACAATTTTAGTCGTTACACACAGTAAGCCTTTCATTGAAAAAGCAGTGAGCTAAAATATAGACAAAAGCTGCTCCCCGAAGTGAAAGAAGAGGAAAAGAAAAAAGCTGTGGAAGTGAAATGAAGAAAGAACTACCAATAACATAAATAAACTAAGCTTTGGCAAGCAATCACGCAGCTAACAATTTGAATGTTGCTTGTGAAGTCGCGGTTAGAACTTAAGATGTTCACCAAAAAAGCTACATGAACACTTTCCTTGATACTTTGTAATAAGACCTCAAACGATCATAACATAAACTAGCAGTGCTGAGGCACCCAGAAAATCACCAAAACTACGAGTCAAACTAAAGGTCAATGCTGATGAAAAAACTAAAACAACGTTGCGATCTCAACCTTTGTCCAAGAAATGACAAGTCAATGGAAATGTTGAGATCTCAACCTGTGTCAAGAAACTTGCAAGAACCAATGAATGCTGAACAAAGATAATATTTAGATCCAGATGCTGAGCATCTTGGCTGAGGAACTTTACTAGTGGGAATCTGCTGCTTCCAAGAGCTTTCTTCATCTCCAAGAAATGATGAGTCAATGGAATTGTTGAGATCTCAACCTTTGTCAAGAAAATTGCAGAAACCAATGGATGCTGAACAACATTTATATTTAGAGCCAGATGCTGAGGATCTCGGCTGAGGGTGATGTGCTGGTAACCTTTCCCCTCAACATTTCAGTAACTTAATCAGTGGAAAAGTGCTGCTTCCAACAACTTTCTTCATCTCCAAGAACTGGTGAGTCAATGGAAATGTTGCGATCTCAACCTGTGTCAAGAAACTTGCAAAAACCAATGGACGCTGAACAAAGATTATATTAAGAGCAAGATGCTGAGGATCTTGGCTGAGGGTGATGTGCTGGTAACCTCTCCCCTCAACATTTATGAAAACTTAGCAGTGGGAATTTGCAGCTTCCAATAGCTTTCTTCATCTCCAAGAATTGATCAGTCAATGGAAATATCGAGATCTCAACCTGTGTCAAGAAACTTGCAAAAACCAATGGATGCTGAACAAAAATTATATTTAGAGCCAGATGCTGAGGATCTTGGCTGAGGGTGATGTGCTGGTAACCTCTCCCCTCAACAATTATGAAAACTTAGCAGTGGGAATTTGCAGCTTCCGATAGCTTCTTCATCTCCAAGAACTGGTGAGTCAATGGAAATGTTGAGATTTCAACCTGTATCAAGAAACTTGCAGAAACCAATGGATGATGAACAAATATTATAATTAGAGCCAGATGCTGAGGATCTTGGCTGAGGGTGATGTGCTGGTAACCTCTCCCCTCAACTATTAAAACTTAGCAGTGGGAATTTGCTGCTTCCGATAGCTTTCTTCATCTCCAAGAACTGGTGAGTCAATGGAAGTGTTGAGATCTCAACCTGTATCAAGAAACTTGCAGGAACCAATGGATGCTGAACAAATATTATAATTAGAGCCAGATGCTGAGGATCTTGGCTGAGGGTGATGTGCTGGTAACCTCTCCCTTCAACAATTATGAAAACTTATCAGTGGGAATTTGCAGCTTCCAATAGTACTCTTCATCTCCAAGAACTGATGAGTCAATGGAAATGTTGAGTTCTTAACGTGTATCAAGAAACTTGCAGAAACCAATGGATGCTGAACAAATATTATAATTAGAGCCAGATGCTGAGCATCTTGGCTGAGGGTGATGTGCTGGTCACCTCTCCCCTCAACATTTATCAAAACTTAGCAATAGGAATTTGCTGCTTTCGATAGCTTTCTTCATCTCCAAGAACTGGTGAGTCAATGGAAATGTTGAGATTTCAACCTGTATCAATAAACTTGCAGAAACCAATGGATGATGAACAAATATTATAATTAGAGCCAGATGCTGAGGATCTTGGCTGAGGGTGATGTGCTGGTAACCTCTCCCCTCAACAATTATGCAAACTTATCAGTGGGAATTTGCAGCTTCCAATAGCTTTCTTCATCTCCAAGAACTTGTGAGTCAATGGAAATGTTGAGAAGTCAACATTTGTCAAGAAACTTGCAGAAACCAATGGATGCTGAACAAATATTATGTTTAGAGCCAGATGCTGAGGATCTTGGCTGAGGGTGATGTGCTGGTAACCTCTCCCCTCAACATTTATGAAAATTTATCAGTGGGAATTTGCAACTTCCAGGAGCTTTCTTCAACTCCAAGAACTGATGAGTCAATGGAAATGTTGAGATCTCAACCTTTTTTCAAAAAACTTACAGAAACCAAAGGATGCTAAACAAAGATTATATTTAGAGCCAGATGCTGAGGATCTTGGCTGAGGGTGATGTGCTGGTAACCTCTCCCCTCAACATTTATGAAAATTTATCAGTGGGAATTTGCAACTTCCAGGAGCTTTCTTCATCTCCAAGAAATGGTGAGTCAATGGAAATGTTGCGATCTCAACCTGTGTCAAGAAACTTGCAAAAACCAATGGATGCTGAACAAAGATTATATTAAGAGCAAGATGCTGAGGATCTTGGCTGAGGGTGGTGTGCTGGTAACATCTCCCCTCAACATTTATGAAAACTTATCAGTGGGAATTTGCAGCTTCCAATAGCTTTCTTCATCTCCAAGAACTGATGAGTCAATGGAAATGTCGAGATCTCAACCTTTGTCAAGAAACTTGCAGAAACCAATGGGAGATGAACAAAAATTATATACAGAGCCAGATGCTGAGGATCTTGGCTGAGGGTGATGTGCTGGTAACCTCTCCCCTCAACAATTATGAAAACTTATCAGTGGGAATTTGCAGCTTCCAATAGCTTTCTTCATCTCCAAGAACTTGGAGTCAATGGAAATGTTGAGAAGTCAACCTTTGTCAAGAAACTTGCAGAAATCAATGGATGCTGAACAAACATTATGTTTAGAGCCAGATGCTGAGGATCTTGGCGGAGGGTGATGTGCTGGTAACCTCTCCCCTCAACAATTATTAAAACTTAGCAGTGGGAATTTGCAACTTCCAGGAGCTTTCTTTATCTCCAAGAAATGGTGAGTCAATGGAATTGTTGCGAATCCAACATGTATCAAGAAACTTGCAGGAACCAATAGATGCTGAACAAATATTATAATTAGAGCCAGATGCTGAGGATCTTGGCTGAGGGTGATGTGCTGGTAACCTCTCCCCTCAACATTTATCCAAATTTATCAGTGGGAATTTGCAACTTCCAATAGCTCTTTCATCTCTAAGAACTGATGGGTCAATGGAAATGTTGAGATCTTAACCTGTATCAAGAAACTTGCAGAAACCAATGGATGATGAACAAATATTATAATTAGAGCCAGATGCTGAGGATCTTGGCTGAGGGTGATGTGCTGGTAACCTCTCCCCTCAACATTTATCAAAACTTAGCAATAGGAATTTGCTGCTTTCGATAGCTTTCTTCATCTCCAAGAACTGGTGAGTCAATGGAAATGTTGAGATTTCAACCTGTATCAAGAAACTTGCAGAAACCAATGGATGATGAACAAATATTATAATTAGAGCCAGATGCTGAGGATCTTGGCTGAGGGTGATGTGCTGGTAACCTCTCCCCTCAACATTCATGAAAACTTAGCAGTGGGAATTTGCTGCTTCCGATAGCTTTCTTCATCTCCAAGAACTGCTGAGTCAATGGAAATGTTGAGATCTCAACCTTTATCAAGAAACTTGGAGAAACCAATGGATGATGAACAAAGATTATAATTAGAGCGAGATGCTGAGGATCTTCGCTGAGGGTGATGTGCTGGTAACCTCTCTCCTCAACATTAGAATAACTTAATAAGTGGAAATTTGCTGCTTCCGACAGCTTTCTTTATCTCCAAGAACTTGTGAGTCAATGGAATTGTTGTGAAGTCAAACCTTTGTCAAGAAACTTGCAGAAACCAATGGATGCTGAACAAATATTATGTTTAGAGCCAGATGCTGAGGATCTGGGCTGAGGGTGATGTGCTGGTAACCTCTCCCTGCAACATTTATGAAAACTCATCAGTGGGAATTTGCTACTTTCAATAGCTTCTTCATCTCCAAGAACTGATGAGTCAATGGAAATGTTGAGATCTCAACCTTTTTCGAAAAAACTTGCAGAAACCAAAGGATGCTAAACAAAGATTATATTTAGAGCCAGAAGCTGAGGATCTTGGCTGAGGGTGATGTGCTGGAAACATCTCCCCTCAACATTTATGAAAATTTATCAGTGGGAATTTGCAACTTCCAGGAGCTTTCTTCATCTCCAAGAAATGGTGAGTCAATGGAAATGTTGCGATCTCAACCTGTGTCAAGAAACTTGCAAAAACCAATGGATGCTGAACAAAGATTATATTAAGAGCAAGATGCTGAGGATCTTGGCTGAGGGTGATGTGCTGGTAACATCTCCCCTCAACATTAATGAAAACTTATCAGTGGGAATTTGCAGCTTCCAATAGCTTTCTTCATCTCCAAGAAATGGTGAGTCAATGGAATTGTTGTAAAGTCAACCTTTGTCAAGAAACTTGCAGAAACCAATGGATGCTGAACAAATATTATGTTTAGAGCCAGATGCTGAGGATCTTGGCTGAGGGTGATGTGCTGGTAACCTCTCCCTTCAACATTTATGAAAAATCATCAGCGGGAATTTGCTGCTTTCAATAGCTTCTTCATCTCCAAGAACTGATGAGTCAATGGAAATGTTGAGATCTCAACCTTTTTTCAAAAAACTTGCAGAAACCAAAGGATGCTAAACAAAGATTATATTTAGAGCCAGATGCTGAGGATCTTGGCTGAGGGTGATGTGCTGGTAACCTCTCCCCTCAACGTTTACAAAAACTTAGCAGTGGGAATTTGCTGCTTCCAATAGCTTTCTTCATCTCCAAAAACTGATGAGTCAATGGAAATGTTGAGATCTCAACCTGTATCAAGAAACTTGCAGAAACCAATGGATGCTGAACACAGATTATAATTAGAGCCAGATGCTGAGGATCTTGGCTGAGGGTGATGTGCTGGTAACCTCTCCCCTCAACATTTATGAAAACTTAGCAGTGGGAATTTGCTGCTTCTGACAGCTTTCTTCATCTCCAAGAACTGGTGAGTCAATGGAATTGTTGCGAATCCAACATGTATCAAGAAACTTGCAGGAACCAATGGATGCTGAACAAATATTATAATTAGAGCCAGATGCTGAGGATCTTGGCTGAGGGTGATGTGCTGGTAACCTCTCCCCTCAACAATTATTAAAACTTAGCAGTGGGAATTAGCAGCTTCCAATAGTTTTCTTCATCTCCAAGAACTGATGAGTCAATGGAAATGTTGAGATCTTAACCTGTATCAAGAAACTTGCAGAAACAAAAGGATGCTAAACAAAGATTTAATTTAGAGCCAGATGCTGAGGATCTTGGCTGAGGGTGATGTGCTGGTAACCTCTCCCCTCAACATTTATCAAAATTTATCAGTGGGAATTTGCGACTTCCAATAGCTCTTTCATCTCCAAGAACTGGTGAGTCAATGGAAATGTTGAGATCTCTACCTGTATCAAGAAACTTGCAGAAACCAATGGATGATGAAGAAATATTATAATTAGAGCCAGATGCTGAGGATCTTGGCTGAGGGTGATGTGCTGGTAACCTCTCCCCTCAACAATTATTAAAACTTAGCAGTGGGAATTTGCAGCTTCCAATAGTTTTCTTCATCTCCAAGAACTTGTGAGTCAATGGAAATCTTGAGATCTTAACCTGTATCAAGAAACTTGCAGACACAAAAGGATGCTGAACAAATATTATAATTAGAGCCAGATGCTGAGGATCTTGGCTGAGGGTGATGTGCTGGTAACCTCTCCCCTCAACAATTATTAAAACTTAGCAGTGGGAATTTGCAGCTTCCAGTAGTTTTCTTCATCTCCAAGAACTGGTGAGTCAATGGAAATGTTGCGATGTCAACATCTGTCAAGAAACTTGCAGAAACCCATTGATGCTGAACAAAGATCATATTTATAGCCAGATGCTGAGGATCTTGGCTGAGGGTGATGTGCTGGTAACCTCTCCCCTCAACATTAGAGTAACTTAATAAGTGGAAATTTGCTGCTTCCAACAGCTTTCTTCATCTCCAAGAACTTGTTGCGATGTCAACGAGTGTCAGGAAACTTGTAGAAACCAATGGATGCTGAACAAAGATTATATTACGAACCAGATGCTGAGGATCTTGGCTGAGGGTGATGTGCTGGTGACCTCTCCCCTCAACGTTTACGAAAACTTAGCAATAGGAATTTGCTGCTTCCGATAGCTTCCTTCATCTCCAAGAACTGGTGAGTCAATGGAAATGTTGAGTTATCAACCTTTTTCAAAAAACTTGCAAAAGCCAATGGATGCTGAACAAAGATTATAATTAGAGCCAGATGCTGAGGATCTTGGCTGAGGGTGATGTGCTGGTAACCTCTCTCTTCAACATTGATGAAAACTTAGCAGTGGGAATTTGCTGCTTCCAACAGCTTTCTTCATCTCCAAGAATTGGTGAGTCAATGGAATTGTTGCGAATGTCAACCTGTGTAAAGAAACTTGCAAAAAAACAATGGATGCTGGACAAAGATTATATTACGAACCAGATGCTGAGGATCTTGGCTGAGGGTGATGTGCTGGTAACCTCTCCCCTCAACGTTTACGAAAACTTAGCAGTGGGAGTTTGCTGCTTCCAATAGCTTTCTTCATCTCCAAGAACTGATGACTCAATGGAAATGTTGAGTTCTCAACCTTTTTCAAAAAACTTGCAGAAGCCAATGGATGCTGAACAAAGATTATAATTAGAGCCAGATGCTGAGGATCTTGGCTGATGGTGATGTGCTGGTAACCACTCCCCTCAACATTTATGAAAACTTAGCAGTGGGAATTTTGCTGCTTCCAACAGCTTTCTTCATCTCCAAGAACTGATGAGTCAATGGAAATGTTGAGATCTCAACCTGTATCAAGAAACTTGCAGAAACCAATGGATGATGAACAAAGATTATAATTAGAGCGAGATGCTGAGGATCTTGGCTGAGGGTGATGTGCTGGTAACCTCTCCCCTCAACATTTATGAAAACTTAGCAATAGGAATTTGCTGCTTCCGATAGCTTTCTTCATCTCCAAGAACTGGTGAGTCAATTGAAATGTTGAGTTCTCAACCTTTTTCAAAAAACTTGCAGAAGCCAATGGATGCTGAACAAAGATTATAATTAGAGCCAGATGCTGAGGATCTTGGCTGAGGGTGATGTGCTGGTAACCTCTCCCCTCAACATTTATGAAAACTTAGCAGTGGGAATTTGCAGCTTCCAACAGCTTTCTTCATCTCCAAGAACTGGTGAGTAAAAGGAAATGCTGCAATGTCGACAAGTGTCAAAAAACTTGCAGACACCAATGGATGCTGAACAAAGATCATATTTATAGCCAGATGCTGAGGATCTTGGCTGAGGGTGATGTGCTGGTAACCTCTCCCCTCAACATTTAAATAACTTAATAAGTGGAAATGTGCTGCTTCCAACAACTTTCTTCATCTCGAAGAACTGGTGAGTCAATGGAAATGTTGCGATCTCAACCTGTGTCAAGAAACTTACAAAAACAAATGGATGCTGAACAAAGATTATGTTTAGAGCCAGATGCTGAGGATCTTGGGTGATGTGCTGGTAACCTCTCCCCCAACATTTATGAAAACTTAGCAATAGGAATTTGCTGCTTCCGATAGCTTTCTTCATCTCCAAGAACTGGTGAGTCAATGGAAATGTTGAGTTCTCAACCTTTTTCAAAAAACTTGCAGAAGCCAATGGATGCTGAACAAAGATTATAATTAGAGCCAGATGCTGAGGATCTTGGCTGAGGGTGATGTGCTGGTAACCTCTCCCTTCAACATTTATGAAAACTTAGCAGTGGGAATTTGCTGCTTCTAACAGATTTCTTCATCTCCGAGAATTGGTGAGTCAATGGAATTGTTGCGATGTCAACCTGTGTCAAGAAACTTGCAAAAAAACAATGGATGCTGGACAAAGATTATATTACGAACCAGATGCTGAGGTGCTTGGCTGAGGGTGATGGGTAAGCCTCGGACGATATGGGAAAACAACATCATCGCTAACAGCACCCTCTACCTGGAACAGCGAAGAGTGCAAGGTAGGCAAGCGTGGAGAGTGACAATTCGTGGAGCCAACGTCCTGCGGGATAAGGGGCAAGATTGATTGATTTATTGATCCAAACAAGGGTTGTAAGGCCAAATAACAAAAATTACCAGTTGATCGTCCGGATTTTTCCAAAAAGAGGAGATAAGGGCCTTTTTATTGATTTTTTTATATGTTTTTTTCCAAGAAAAAATTACAATCGAAAATTACAATAAAAAATAAAAAATAGTTATTTTTTTTTTATTTGGCCGTTATAGTTGCACAATACTCCTAAATTCACCCCCTTCCCTCCCCTTTTCCCTTATCATACCCCATTCAAAAGTAAAGGCCTGGCTAAAACGCAGTTCTGTGTAGTGCAGTTCAGAGTTTGTCATTTTGCAAAGTAGATTTAGATTTGTTTTTATGACCCGGTTTTAATCGAAAATACAAAATAATAATGCATTAATAATAATATTAATGCATTTATAATGCGCCATCTATCTAGTGTACAAGACCCTATACTGAGGCGCAGAACAAAAACAAAACATATAAAACAAAAAAGAAGTATAGAATACAATAAAATAAATTACAATGAATAATCTAAGTAAAATAAAATAATAAGTTGCAGGCAATTGAATAAGAAGCTCTCTTTTATTCAGAGTTAAATCATTGTTTTCTTCTACAATCACTCTTATGACAAGCCATGAACGCAGGAGGGCAGATCTTAAAAACTTGCAATAAACATACCCAGGCAAAATTAAGTTTCAAATAAGCCACTTCGGAATGTCGGCTGCGCATGTCTGTTACTGCTGGCAACGCATTTTGTCTATCTCCAATAACCTTTTGACAATACCAGCGGTATTTTGACAATACCAGCGGGTATTGTCAAAAGGTTACGGAAGATAGACAAAATGCGTTTTTGTCAGCAGTGACAGACATGCGCCACTGACATTCCGAAGTGGCTTATTGCGCCACTACAAAAAGGGAAATTCCCCAATTTGCCTTCATGGCTCCGACGCGTCAATCACGTGATACACACAGGTGACACGGTCAAGCTTTTGCAACCTCGTCTCTTGCTTTCTGATCTCGATCATCCGTGCACGTGTCGTTCACGTAAACATGTGAAGCCACAATTTGTGGGTACGAGTACGAAGTTTATTCGACAACAGCCTGGCTGACAGCAGAAACTTACACTTACAGAGTGCCTGCTCTTTTTTGACGAACTTCTGCACCTTATAATTCCAAGGTAAACCATTTGGTAAAGACCTGTTTTCTGTTACTGCTTTCTCTGTGTTTTATATTAAAGTTACTAACATGTCTCAAACGCAGTCATGGGATCGTATGTGCTGCAATTGCAATCACCTGAAATTGTGTACATTTATTAATTACGAACGACGGGGCCAGACTCTCTCGTCCTAAATTTAAATGTTTTTCTTTTCTTTGCTAGGTAGGGCCTAAGCTAAGCTGTTCATGATGCCTGTAGTATACAGTGATGGCACCTTCATGGAGGATACAATTGACTTACAGGCATCTGTCTACTCAAAGTTTGAGGTACGTAGGTTGAGGGGTAGCCCACCTTGTTGAGCTGTAAATGGCTCCGCTTTTAACATCGGTCTCATCACTGTCGCCATTACAGCCCACCTTCGATACATGTCTTAAACGCTAAGTTTTCAAAGGTCGCAAAATGCGTGGTAGTTTGATTGCAAATTTCTCCCACATAAAAAAGTCCTATACTACTCCAACATACCTCATTTTATTCCTTACATTTGTGGAATTACTATGACACATAACACACTAAAGACTAACAGGGCTTACTAAATGATGACTTTGTCCAGATGTGATGATTTGAAAATTGATCCAAAAAAACGTGTACAAAAATTGCATTTAACGTGACATATTCTTGAGCGCCCCCATGTTTTAATGATTCTCCTCCCTTTTGATCGTGGGCGCCCGGCAAATCTTGCAAGTCATGAATATCCATAGGGTGGCGTCATGATCGCTAGGCTTATGTGCGTGTATAGTAAAAACTGAATAGTGTAGGCCCTATAAGGTGACGTAGCGATGCGCTGTATCTGGAAACTACCACCGCGCAACTTCACCTCATACATATTCATATTTACTTTTTACACCACGCAAATTGATAAATCAGCGTAGCCATACCGCGTCACGTGACATTACCTCTTGGATATTCATGACTTGCAAGATTTGCCTGGTGCCCTGACTTCTCACGTCCAACAAGAGGAGAATCATTAAAACATGGCGGCGCCATGTAATTTTTGTACACGTTTTTTTGGACCAATTTTCAAATCATCACATCTGGACAAAGTCATCATTTAGTAAGCCCTGTTATGTGTCATAGTAATTCCACAAATGTAAGGAATAAAATGAGGTATGTTGGAGTAGTATAGGACTTTTTTAAATGGGAGAAATTTGCAATCAAACTACAACGCATTTTGCGACCTTTGAAAACTTAGCGTTTAAGACATGTATCGAAGGTGGGCTGTAATGGCGACAGTGATGAGACCGACGTTAAAAGCGAGCCATTTACAGCTCAACAAGGTGGGCTAGTTGAGGGGTTGTTGAGTGTGTTCCTGATCATCGCGCACTTTGCACCTTACACTTACAATTAAGTACGACTGTATACTCTAGGCTATACAATACAAGAGGAATGTACTTCACCGTACAGATAGATAGACATCATATTCATGCCATGTCCTGTCTGTAGATTCTGAATCTTTATTCCAGTTGTCAGCTTTGTTTTCTCAGTACAGATAATGTTTTCTTCCTGTCCATTCTACGCAATGTAAAGCTGTTTCCCTTTATCACTCAGTTTCATTGGGACTGCCATTGGTGGCTGTTCCTAAGAGTGCTGCTATGAAGCTCCTGTTTCATTTGTTTGTTTGATTTTAAGAGTAACTATAAAAATATAACTATGAATAGTAAACTTGCGGGTACAACCATGACTGAGTACTATAATCTCTTTTGAAGGAGTGGTGGCTCTGAAAAGAGCCGGTTTGGTCTCGACGTTTTCGAACAGTACATGTATACTCTGCTCTTTTTCGAGAAGAGAAGAGTAGAGACGAGTATACTGTTCGAAACGTCGAGACCAAACCGGCTCTTTTCAGAGCCACCACTCCTTCAAAAGAGATTTTACTCATGGTTGTACAGTGTACACGCAAGTTTACTATTCTTATTTATATTTATAGCTACTCTTATTCTCCACACCATGCAAAGCTTCAAACACTTTTGTTTGATTTGTTTGTTTCCTCTATGCGCCGCACTTCTTGCCTGATGTGCGTGTCTCTGTGTTTTATTTAACACACTGTACATACATGTATGATTTGTGGACCTAATCTAAAAGAACAAACAAGAGAAGTCCGTTACAATGTAGGGACTTGAAAACTATAGATTTGCACAAAGCCACACAAAGTTGCGATAGCGTAAACCTCCTCCCGACAGCAGTAAGGCCGGAGCGTTATGAGAGCTAGGTCTGGCTGTTGGGAGGAGGGTTTACATAACTCCTAGAACTATTTGGGTTTCGTCCGCTATCGTCTCCCGTGAGACGATATGAGACGATAGCGAACGAAACCGAAATAGTTATAGAGTAGGTTTACGCTATCTCAAACAAGCGGAAGTTTTTCTGAAAGTTTGTATATATACTCATGCCTTGAGTACCTTGTTAAGTACAATACAGGCTCTAAAATTTAAAGACTTTGATATTAGGGCCTATTGCATGTATTTGTATTAGTATTTAGTAAGCCATCAGTGCTATGGGATTGTCCACACAGTAACTGCAAAACACAGCTGTGTGTGCACATTCATACAGGAAGGGTGTGCGTATTATGTATACCGTACTGTGTATTCTCTGACAGCCTCTGTATGCGGACAGTTATTTGAGTGCGGATGACCTCTGCTAGTAATAGTATCCCCTTCACGTGTTGAGGGTGATACTCACATTACGCAGTCGGTAGTATGCATGCGCGAGGGGTTCTGATGTTTTTTTTAAGTACAAACTGCAACTGTGCTTTAAGGCATGTTTAAGTGTTGATCAAGCCACATCAGGTTAAATGTCAAACATGGGCTAACCAACTCAAGCTGGGTTCACATTCATACATCTGCTTAATGCTCATTACAATAAGGTTGTCACATGCATACCTTGTGAATGTGTCCTGGAGCCGATTTCATAAAGCAATAAAATTCATCGCTAGACAAATTGTCTGTATTTCCATAGTGATTTGTATTGTGACATCACACTTTTCTTAGCAACTACGATTGATATATGCAGTTATGATCAATCTTAGCTCTTTGTGAAATCAGCCCCTGCTGTTTATTTTGTGCTGAGCCTAAAATTGTTGAGCAAGACTTTCTGCTTCAGGAGCTTGTGAGATTGTTGGTTTCCTTTACGAATATAGTCTTGTTTTTCTTTTTAGATAAGAATTAGAAATCTTTCTGTGTCTTCACGGGAACGAGTGAAAATTGCAAAATGATATTTAATTGTTAATTTGTTTTCAATTTAATTGTTTTTTTTTGCTTATTTGCTCTTGAACAGAGAATTTGTTGTTTTTTGCTTACACTATATGTTTTAATATTATTAATTTTACAGGACTCCAGTAAAGCGTTCCACAGCCTGCCACTTAAACCATGTCCTCCTAAAGGTTTATTGTATGTAGATCAAAGAGAATTTGCTGTGACAACAGTTTCCGATGGTAAGTTGTTTAAAGGGATGCTGCAGTGAATACAAATAAAACAGTTAATTTTGCTGTCATTTATTTCTGATATATGTATTGAACATAAATAAAATGTGTTTTGTTTATTCCTGACATATCTGACTTGTGTAATTAGCGAATAAGTCATGCCCCCCCCTTTTGTGGATTGTTACCGCCCCCCCCTACCATCGACGTCACGTCGGGAATTCAAACATTATTGTCGGCAAAAAGAGTCTCGTCCCTAACTACACGCGCCTAGGTACCAGGCCACACAGTGCACACGTCTCTATATGCACACAGCCAGGGGGCCCAACGGCTCGGGTTACCGACGTGACGTCACGTTTATGCAAATGAACGCTCCCTTTTAGGGGCGGGGTGGGTTCCCCTAATCTCTTGAAAACCATTTTTAAAATACTTGCGCATTTAATACAAAATATTAAACACATAATGAATGTTTATGAGTGCAATGGTGCGAATATGTTCATGAGTTGAAAGATGGAATGTTCCATTTAACGAGGCGGAGCCAAGTTGAATGGAACATTCCAGCTTTCAACGAATGAACATATTCGCACCATTGCGCGAATGAAAAACATTCATTATTTGTTTTATATAACATCCAAGTAGATCTTTGTCATTTTGATTGAAAGATACAACTTTCAAAACAAACAAAGCGTTGGCCTACAATTTTTAATTGTAGAAGCCGAATGCTAGTAATTTTTACTAATATGCCTTGCAGTAACACTGCTGCGTTACCAAAGATACGCGCACGCAGTGATGTTTTTACTCAGCTTTTTCGTTCCATCCGAAAAGTACCATTGCACGCTGGCAGCGTGCAATGGTACTTTTCGTATGGAATGAAAAAGCACGGTGAGTGACTCAGCGTGCAATGGTACTTTTATTTGCTATCACGTGACGGACAATCCTCCAATCAAATGGCAGGGATCTGCTTGGGTGTTATATAAAAAATAATATTTCAGGTTTAAAAAGTCATGTTAAATCGTTTAAATGATAAAAAAAAACACTGCAGCCACCCTTTAATAGACCCATTGCGCAATGCACAGCACACTTGCACGCGCGTCTCCTGTCCACCATTCTGGGTGTCAAAACTGGGTGAAGTTTTTTCGTCAAACGCATGGAAGGGTTAAAGCAATACGTTGCCTTGGATCAGTCGAGTTGGTCTTTAAAGGCAGTGGACACTATTGGTAATTGTCAAAGACTAGCCTTCACAGTTGGTGTATCTCAACATATGCATAAAAAACAAGTTCTAAACTTGAGGTCTCAAAATCAAATTCGTGGAAAACAACTTCTTTCTCCAAAACTATGGCACTTCAGAGGGAGCAGTTTCTCACAATGTTTTATACCACAAACCTCTCCCAATTACTTGTCACCAAGAAAGGTTTTATGCGAATAATTATTTTGAGTTATTACCAATATTGTCCACTGCCTTTAAAGCAACATGTTGCCTTGGATCGGTCGAGTTGGTCTTTAAAAAGCGTTTGTAACTGTTTGTTATAAAATGCATGGTTAGAAAGATGTTTTAACAAGTAGAATACAATGATCCACACACATTTGCCTCAAAATTGCGTGGTTTTCCTTCTGCTTTGCATACTAACACGGTCGGCCATTTTTGGATGGCCGACTGTGTTTGACGACGAGGTAAAAGGAAACGCAGTTTTGAGTGATACTTGTGTGCCTCATTATATTCTACTTTTAAAATATCTTTGTAATCATATGCATTTTACTACAAACGCTTTTCGAAGACCAGCTCTACCGATCCAAGGCAACGTGTTCCTTTAATGTACCTCCAAACAATGCGCGCCTACCATTTCTGCCTTTTTTGGAAAGTCCATTTCTTTCGTGCACAATTTGACACCCAAAATGGCGGACAGGATGCGCCGGTGTATGGGCGCTGCGCATTGTGCAATGGGTCTCATAAAAGAGGAAGGTTTTGGTGTCAGAATGGGCAGAATTAAGAAGACAACATTCCAATCTCATTCTTGTTTTCTTATTTTTCCCCTTGTAGATGTGATTGATACACTTGGGTCCGATGATGCAACAACGTGTCACATTGTCGTCCTGAGACACTCTGGTAAATTTAGCCAAATTTGTCTTCTTTATGTTTTTAGTCATGGAATGGACCGTATTGAATAACCCTTCTGTTGCTATGAAAATGGCCATACTTTAGGGTAGCCTGTATGTGCTTCTAAACGCGTACATCAATGAAATACGCAGCATGCAGCATTCCCAGTATTATTTCTATGGCACAAGCTCACAGACGTCATGTTGTGGGCCAGGTATTTCAATTCAATTCAATTCAATTTTTATTGGTCCTACCATAGGAAATTCATTTTGCATACATGCAAAATACAGGACAAATTAATAACACACAATTATAAATAAACTACTGAATGGTAACATCATATTCGATCATTCTATAGTATTGTTAAATGGCTTATAATATTCCAATAATACATACATTCAATCTCTTTCAATGTTATAGTTATTAATTTTTGTTACCAGGAACTGGAGTTACTGGTCTGTGTCATTTTGATGGTTGCAATACAAGGCAAGGAGTGGAAGATCTTGTGGAGTCTGTACTCAAACTCGGCAATGATGGAGGGAGGTAACAAAGATCTATCTATATTCTCCCAGTCAAACCACTTTTCCCCCAACTCACCAAGGCCGATGGCCACTTGAAGGTGAGGGCCTCACTTAACTGACTTTTGCTGTTGGCCCCGATCAACTGTTGCCAGGGGCATGTTGCCGCCTACTCCAGGGCCCAATTTCATAGAGCTGCTAAGCATAAAAATTTGCTTAGCATGAAATTTCTTCCTTGATAAAAACAGGATTACCAACCAAATTTCCATTTGTTGCATGTTTGCTTGTCCTGAAAATCACATGGAAATTGGGTTGGCATTCCTGTTAGTATCAAGGGAGAAATGTCATGCTAAGCAAATTTTTGTGCTTAGCAGCGCTATGAAACTGGCCCCTGGGCTGAAACAGGGTTACCCACTTCACGGTCAATAAGGGTGTAGGTATGGGTCATCCTCTAATAGCCAGGGCCCAATTTCATAGAGCTGCTAAGCACAAAAACTTGCTTAGCATGAATTTTATTCTTTGATAAAAACAGGATTACCATCCACATTTCCACTTATTGCATACTGCTTGTTACTGGAATTCGACCATTGTTTGCTTATCCTAAATATCACGTGAAAATTTGGTTGGTAATCCTGTTTTTATCGAGGCAAAAATTTCATGCTAAGCAAATTTTTTTGCTTATCAGCTCTATGAAATTGGGCCCTGGTTGGTGAATGAGAAATCGTAACCTTCCCCAACTTGAGAAAATAAAATTAGCTGTTGCAAACAACTTACCAACCAAATGGACCGAGGGTATAAATGCAAAAAATAGTTAATGGCCTGACGTTTTGACCCTAGCAGAGTCTTTCTTGAAGGCTAAAAAAATCGAGAAAGACTCTGCTAGGGTCGTTTTAGCCTACGAGAAAGACTGCTAGGGTCGAAACGTCATGCCATTTTTGCACCTTCCCCAACTTATTACAAGTTGTCTTATTACCAGTAAATCTTATTACATGTTGTCTTACATGTTGTCTTACATACTTCCAAAGGTGTTTTCTTATGATTCAGTTTGGTTTCTTAATGTACTCCGATGTTTTTAAAGGGATTGCATATGTTTGGTAATTGGAACCGCTATTGTATCAATCATATAAGTTGTAAACATAAACCAGATACAAAATTTGCATTTATAAAGGTGGTAGCATTTTTTTAGACATTGCCAAATACCTTGAAGGAACAATAATCTGCGATTCGAATACATAATCAGTAAACGTTACTGTCAGTAATCACTTCTTAAATTACAAAATTTGTTTGAGATAAAAAGTGACATCTTTTTCCACAACTGCAGCACTCTGAAGTCACACTTTGAAGGGAAATGTTTCTCAAAATGCTTTATACCATCGAAAGCTGCTGTAGGCTTATAACCAAGAGTTTGCCTTGCCATTAATTTTAGGAGAGATAACCAAATGAATACATTCCCTGTAAACCCTGCATGAAAAGATGACTAAATAAATACATTCCGTTTCCTTCACTGCAGTTTGGAGCTTCATGTGGTGGGTGGTTTTCAGGATGACAAAGAAACCTCGGAAAAGCTGTCAAGAGAACTGTTAAGTAAGGTCAAAGGTCTTCAGTGATGTAATAACCTTTTAGAATAAAAAAACGGAGAGTGCTTAGCGTGAAAGCTTGCGATTGCAATAGCTTGCAAGCATGAAGCCTGGTAACATACATTTACTTATTATATATATAATGAATAGGGTAGATGGCCTTAGCTTTCGATCCAATCCGGACCTTCTTCAGAGGCATAAGACAAGTACAAACAAATACATATCCATTTATAGAAAAAGAGAGGGGGAAAGGGATTAAGGAAAGGATCCAGAAAGAAGCGGGAAAATAACAGCCAATCAAAGTTCCTATTTCAGAAACAATATTGGTGGCTATGAACCAATGGGAGTGGAGTGGCGAGGACAAAGGATGTTTAGAATGAAAGGAAGGGTTACTGGACCATAAAAGTGGTAAAAGTATTGTTCGACAACAATGCAGGGAGACATGAAAGGGTAGGATTAGAGAGCAAGTTGCATCATGATGCAACTAACAATGGTCAATTAATAAGAATAGCAAGAATTATTTAGTTGTATTTACAATCCTATAGGGCGAAAAATAATGATTTATTAATAATCTGTAGAGGAAGGAAAAATGTTAAAAGTGTTCTGAGAAGAACAGGTGGGAAGTGGGAAAAGATAAAAAGGATATGGTTATGACAATTAAAAACAAAATACAAGCAATTATATATATTTTTTTTTTTTTTTTATGCCTCTGAAGAAGGTCCGGATTGGATCGAAAGCTAAGGCCATCTACCCTATTCATTATATTTATTGGTTTATTTCATAAAACCATTACAAAGGAATGAACAGAATGACAACCGATATGGTTGAATTGCACTAGAACATGTACAATATAAAAATTTCTTTATAAGGAGCTAAAAGGTTAAACAGTTAAAACACACAATAGATAATGAGCAAGAATTACGAGCAATCAAAACAACAAACAATCAACCAGCACTTAACCAAAAAGAATGAGACTTAACAAAAAATAGAATATCTTTGGTATTAAAAGCCCTACTCTACAATGTCATTGTACTACCTGTAAACCAAAGTTTCAAAAAAAAATTAATATAAGCAACAATTTCATACCTATTAGGCCCCCTTAAATACTTAACAGAAAGGTAAACTTGTTCCCATTTTTTGTGTATTGAGGTAAACCTATAGACGGCTTGAAAGTGCACAATGTACCCGTTAACCCACTTTTCCCCAAAATTTGTGAACTTGTGTAAAAAATTGCAGGTCTACTTCAAGAAGCTAAAGTTTTTTCTGATTTCTCTGGCCTTTTGTACTCAGACTTTTCCTTCTCTACTTCCCATAGGTGAATTCCACAAACTGGAAGTCGATGTGTATTTAATGACTGCCTGCATTTCTGGTAAGATACCGCTTTCTAAACCTTATTCATTGCAATTAATCTGAATTTTAATTATAGTCAGTAAAGCATTCTAATGGGTTGTGTGTCCTGGCCAAGCTGTCAAGCGCACTGGACTCGAGCTCTGATTTTTCTGATTAGCAGAGTGTGGGTTCAAGTCCTGGTCATAAACACTTGTGTCCTTCAGCAAGACACCAATTATTGCTTTGTCCTTTGGATGGGATGTAGAGCTGTACATGCCCTGTGTTTTGTGAAATACATGTAAAAGAATCCACACACACTTAAAGCATGAAGAGAAGGGGTTTGCCCAGTGTTTCTGACAGTGGCTGCAGAACGAGCTGCATCACCTTTTGAATGGGTCTTATAATTGCTGACACGCCCCTTGGGATGTGAAGAAGGGCTTAATAAGAACCAAGTTAACGTTATTAGTGTTACAAGGGAAAATCACACCTACTTTTTTAAAGAAGACAATGAAAAAAAAAAAAAAAAAATTAATATTCTTTATCCCCAATGCAAATTTAACATCTATTATAGAAGAATTTTTTGTTATAGACGTGGAAAATCTCAAATTAGGGAAACAATATTATGCAATAAGGCAGGAAGTGAAAACCCAATCCCTTTGAAAGGCGCTGGTCTAAAGGCAGAGAAGAAAACACAGCTAATCTGTATTCTTTATTGGTTTTCATCTCACCAAAATATTTTGTTCAACCTCAAATTGAAAAAAAAAGTACACCCTGTCAGTTTTTCTTAGGGTTTATTACTTGATATTTAAAACAGTGATAAAATCTAAAATGTTAGTCCTTAGAAATCATTGGTGAACACCCTGATTAGCATAACTTTTGACTAGTTTGACTTTCTCTTTCTTAGGTTTGAATAACACTGTCAAAAACGGCATCAACTACCCAATTGTGTATGGCATAGGTAAGTTTTACACACATTGATTGCTACTCCCAAGCTTCACCCAAGGTCATAGTAGGTCTACATGTGTTCAAATGATTTAGTGATAATCAGTGCTGAATGAGTTGTTCCAAGAGCCGTGGCAGTTCTTAAGAAGCCAAAGTGTTCGGCACTTTATTCTCACACGTGCTGATATTAGGCAAAACTGATATTAGGCAAAACTGAAATTAGTCATGTCGATTAACAAAATGGCAACTTCTGGTGGGGGTTACAATGTTAAATTAGTGTTCTGGGGCTTGTTTTCCCCGTCGTCTTTGTTGAGAGTGTTTACCTCCTTGTCCTAAAAACTTGGGCTGTGACTTTGCAATATAAAGATCAATTTATCACCAATACAACAAAAGTGGGAAAACTTAATTTCCGAAAAGGTGGTCAAGTTTTTAAGATATCATCAGGCAATTCACAGGGATTATGTCCATGCATGAAGAAAACTCCCTACTGGAACACACAATCTGAGAAACATTACTGTTAGTAACACTTCTCACATTCAAACTTTGGGGGATAAGAAGTGATATTTTTATCCATAACTGCAGTACTTTAAAATAAAAAGGTTTCTTAAACTGCATAATGCTATCCAGCTGCTGTAATTCACCAAGTAAGTTTTTATTGGCATGAATTTTCAGAGTCATTACCAAAGTATACAGACCTTTTGAGTGCACTGTACTGTGAATCACTGTATTGGATATCTTTTTCCATACAACTGCAGAACTTCAAAGTGAAAAGTTTTTTAAAATGAATTATACACACGTACTACCCAAAGCTGCTCACCAAGTAAGTTTTTCATTGCGATTAATCTTTAGAGACATGACCGAGATATGGTGGCATAGTTGGCTTGTGCGTTGGTTCTCTGCTGTGCCACAATGGTTTTTCAGACCAGCCGGTTTTTCTCCCTCAAGAAAAATCAAACACTTTCGATCTCTGGCTGTGCTCCGTGGTCATATTACATTGATGCGGCCGGCTGCCAAAGGTGCCCTTGCATGCCTGCTTCTCGAACACGTTGTAACCACGTCTTTTGCAATTCAGCTCTTAGCTGTGAGTAAGGATGATTAGCCTCCCAAATTATTTTTATTATTATTTCATCTTATCACAGCATGCAAAAGAAAGATCATTTCCTTTGTGCCGTTAACTCCTTTGCCTCATCTAAGACTACGACATCCGGACGCCTATGTTCTACAACATGATCAGTCTATTATTATTATTATTATTATTATTATTATTATTATTATTATTATTTCATTTTATCACAGCATGCAAAAGAAAGATCTCATTTTCCTTTGTGCCGGTAACTCCTCGAGTCGGGCTACGTCCCGTAGCCTTAAATCTCAAGGGTCTTTCTCAGGATCCTCGCTGTTCCCAAAAGCGCTGCCTTCTGTAACAGATCTACCCTCACATTTGTCCCTATTTCATCTAGATGTTTCCCCAGTGCTTTGGGAATGGTGCCAAGTGCTCCAACCACCACGGGGACTACTTTTACCTTTACCTGCCAAATCTTACGAAGTTCCCTGGCCAGGTCCTGGTACTTCTCGATCTTTTCCATCTCCTTCGAAGCTACCCTTGTATCACCTGGCACAGCTATGTCAATGAGATGACACATCTTCTTCGTCTTATCTAATAGCACAACATCCGGACGCCTATGTTGTATAACAAGATCGGTCTGAATGTTAAAGTCCCATAGGATCTTGACCTGGTCGGTCTCTACAACTTTCTCCGGAACATGGTTGTACCATTTCGCAAGCACTTTGACACCATACTTCTTACACAGATCCCAGTGAATCACCTTGGCCAGCTTGTCATGTCTTCCTTTGTACTCCGTCTGGGCCATCTTACTGCATTCGCTAACAATATGAAATACAGTCTCCTCTGCTTTATTGCACATTCTACACATAGGAGAGACGTTTGCTTTCTCTATCCTTGCCTTCATTACATTTGTCCTTAGAGACTGGTCTTGCGCCGCAGTAATCAAGCCCTCTGTTTCCTTCTTTAGTTCTCCACTCTTTAACCAATTCCATGACTTGCTGCTGGCCACTTCCTCAGTACACCTCAAGAACCGGCCATGAAGTGGTTTGTTCCTCCAATCTTGATGTCTTTCCTCCTTCCTTTCCCTCTTGTACTCCTTCGGCCCAACTTCGTCTGCCCTCGTGTACCTTTGTGCAACTTTCAACAAGCTCTCCTCGGTCCTTCTGACATGACAATGCAAGCTTCTGCGCTCGATGTTAACACTGTCCGCCACGCTAAGCAACCCCCTTCCGCCCTCTGACCTCGGAAGATAGAGTCTACTAACATTTGACCGCGGGTGTAGCATGCCATGCATGGTCATTAGTTTTCTTGTCCTCCTGTCAGTGACATCTAGATCTTCCTTAGTCCACTCGACAATACCCGCACTGTACCTCATCAAAGACACGGCCCATGTGTTAATCGCCTTAATCATGTTCCCCCCGTTTAGTTTAGACTTCAAACATTTCTTTACACGCCTGATGTATTCTGCCTTCAGCCTTACCTTTGATTCCTTGTGAAGGACATGGTCCGATTCAAGTACACCAAGATACCGATAACTCTCCTCCTCACCCAAAGCCCTCAACTGTGTACCATCTGGCAGAGCAATGCCATCGGAATGTACCCTCTTCCCCCTCTTCATGGTCATTGAAGCACATTTCTCCAGACCGAACTGCATCCCAATGTCATCACTGAAAATCCTGACGGTCTGCACCAAAGAGTCGATCTCGGCCTCATTCTTCGCAAACAACTTCAAATCGTCCATAAAAAGCAGATGGTTGATCTTACATCCGTCCTTCTTCATTACATAACCTGCACTCACCTTCCTTAGAATCATCGACAGGGGCATCAGTGCAAGAACAAACAGCAGCGGAGACAGAGAGTCACCTTGGAAAATACCTCTTCTTATGCATACCTTGCCCAGATTATCATCGTTGGCTGTCAGATTTGTTCGCCACGTCTTCATGCTCTCACCTAAAAGACGTTTTACTGCATCAGCCACTCCAACCATATCCAGACATTCCATTATCCATGTGTGCGATACCATGTCATACGCCTTCTTGTAGTCAATCCACGCCATTGCCAAATTAGTCTTTCTGCTCCTGCAGTCCTTCAGTACAGCCTTATCGATGATAAGTTGATCCTTCGTACCTCTGTACCGCTTCTTACAGCCTTTCTGCTCCTCCGGAAACAACTGCTGGTCATCCATATGGCGATATAGGTCTTCTGCAATCATACTGGTCAAGAGTTTATACATCACAGGTAAGCACGTGATTGGTCTATAATTACTGGCAACGTTACCTTTCTTGACATCCTTCATGATCAGCACTGTTTTTGCCTCAGTCATCCAAGATGGGACCTTACCCTGTACTAGACAGTCTTGCAATTGTAGGGCCATTCGCTCATGCAAACTACGGAAGTTCTTCAACCAGTACCCATGCACATGGTCCATACCCGGGGCTTTCCAATTTGGCACCTTCTTTATCTGTCTCCTAACCTTGTCCACGTCAATCTGGAACCCTTCTTGCTGTTGTACCCCTCTCAATTCATCTTTCACATCTGTTAGCCATTCCGCTTGTCGGTTGTGTTTTACTGGTTTGTCCCAAATACCACCCCAGAAAGTTTTTGCCTCTGTTGGTCTCGGGCTCGCTTGCGTGCTGTCAGCCTTCCCATCCAATTCCTTAAACAACTGACGCTGATTGGTATTAAATAATCTATTCTGGTGAAATTGCCTAACCCTGTCGTCATACCTCTTCACTTTTGCAGCCTTAGCCTTAACCCTTTGCTTAATCTCCTCTATTATTATTATTATTATTATTATTATTATTATTATTATTATTATTATTATTATTATTATTATTATTATTATTATTATTATTATTATTATTATTATTATTATTATTATTATTATTATTATTATTATTATTATTATTATTATTATTATTATTATTATTATTATTATTATTATTATTATTATTATTATTATTATTATTATTATTATTATTATTATTATTATTATTATTATTATTATTATTATTATTATTATTATTATTATTATGACTATTATTATGACTATTATTATGACTATTATTATTATTATTATTATTATTATTATTATTATTATTATTATTATGACTATTATTATTATTATTATGACCAAATGAATACAAACTAGTTCAGTGCACTACATTGTGAATCGCCATATTTTGGTTATCTTTTTGCAGCTGTTTCTGTGAAGACTGGGGCAATATTTCCCGCTTCGTTTGAATATAAGGGACCAGACAAAGCACTAAGGAGCCTCAGACATTTCATTGGTGATACTGATGTGAGTTAATGTTGCAGCCATTTTGATTTCTCCTCTTCAACTTGATGTAAGCCGTGTCCGTAACGGCGACTGTGGGCACAGCTACGGCTAGATTGCACGCATCTGCCTATTCTTCAACACTAGCAGATGCGCTGCTAGCCGTAGCTGTAGGCAAAGTCAACGTTTCGGACACAGCCTAAGCTTACTGAAGCTTGTAGGGCAAAATAGTCAGACCCCTTGTTGACTGTAATTAGAATCGGTGTTTATTATTGCTAATGCAAACTGGGCACATGACGAGGATGGTGGCAAACCTGGTGTTCAGCAACCCTAAGATCCACAAGCCTGATAAAAGTCCACCTGCTGTTTGACTGAAAAATGAACTTCCTGGTATACTTCGTTCTTAGTTGTATTTGGACAAGTATAAAAGATTTCTTTGCACTAACACTTCATGTGATTCTTGTTCAAAATCAGCGGGCATTATATTACAATATTTAGTTTTTAATGTTTTCGTTCACCTTTATAGTTTTATTATAAGTTGACTTCGGTATAGTATATTTATTTTTCTTTTATTCTCTCCTGTTTCTTTTTTCTTTTCTTAAAAAACAAAAATTTGGGAGGGTGTAATTGAAAAAGTCTATGGTTTCTACGCTAAATGTTGAAAACTGAGAACGACCCCTTAATACAAATATATTTATGTGCTTGGCAAATTTAGCGTAAAGCATAGTCAACCCTGGAACTAAATCCAATTTGCACCCACTGATTTTCAGGTTAAGAATATCTACGATGGCACGAGTCATCGTCTGGTTATTGGGCCGTACAACTATGGCGACTTTCCTAATGCTTGGATATTGATGCAACAGAGCGATTCTACCTTAAGAAAGGTAGGTGTGAAACCATTCAGAGACTTTCCTAGTTTTCAGATTTACCTTATAGATTGTGTTTTGCTAAAGTGTCAAGGTACTCTCTGAATTCTCCTTCTCTGTCATAAGAATAGCCCTCAAAGACACTGGACACTATTGGTAATGGTCAAAGACCAGTCTTCTCACTTGGTGTATCTCAACATATGCACAAAATAACAAACATGTGAAAATTTGTACTCAATTTGTCGTGAAGTTGCGAGATACTTATAAAAGAAAATACACCCTTGTCACACAAAGTTGTGTGCTTTCACTTGCTTGATTTCGAGACCTCAAAATCTAATTCTGAGGTCTCTAAATAAAATTTGTGGAAAACTACTTTTTTCTTGAAAACTACGTTACTTCAGAGGGAGCTGTTTCTCACAATGTTTTAAACTATCAACAGCTCTCCATTACTCGTTACCAAGTAAGGTTTTATGCTTAAAAAAAAATGAGTTATAACCAATAGTGTGCAACTGTGCCTTTAATGACAACATGTGATTTGGCTAGAATGACAAAGACAGTAGGTAGCCTGAACCTTTTGAGTGCAGCAGATGTTCAAGTGTGATGTGTATTTTGACATAGGACCGTCATTGCAGTGCACTTGAGCCCAGTTTCAAAGAGCTTCTTAAGCAGAAAATATTGCTTAACAATTCTTTGCTTAGCAGAAAAGAGCAGGGTAGGCTACCAGTAACAAGTTGGGCATATTGTGACATTGTAGTTTTTGTTGGTACTTGTAAGCGTAATTTTGTTTACGCATTTTTTCTCATAAACACAGTATTTGAACTCCTAACTTATCGATGTTATGATGCAGTACATTACATGTTATCCCATTGTGTTTACCTTATAACAAAGTATTTTAACTCCCAACCACAGTTCATTATTTAACTTCCCAATTGTTTTTCTTAAAATTATTTACATGTATGGTCTTCCTAATGTGTTTTCCTTTTGACAAAGTATGACTCCCAATGTGGTTTTCCTTTTGACACATTGTATGACTTCCCAATGTATTTCCCTTATGGACAGTATATGTCTTCCCAGAGTTTTTTCCTATGACATATTGTATGACTTCCCAATATGTTTTCCTTATGAGACAGTGTATGACTTCCCAATGTTTTCCTTATGGACAAATTGTATGTCTTCCTAAAGTGTTTTCCTTATGACACATTGTATGACTTCCCAATGTATTTCCCTTATGGACAGTGTATGTCTTCCCAGAGTTGTTTACTTATGACAAAGTGTACGACTTCCTAACGTGTTTTACTTACAAGACAGTGTATGACTTCCACATGTGTTTTCCTTATGATACATGGTACAACTTCCCAATGTGTTTTCCTTGAAACACATGGTTAGACTTCCTAATGACACAGTGTAGGACTTCCCAATGTGTTTTCTTTATAACACATTGTATGACTTCCCAATGTGTTTTCCTTATGACACAATGTATGACTTCCCAATGTGTTTTCCTTATGACACAATGTATGACTTTCAAAGGACTAATTAATTTACTTCCCAATTTGTGCAGTACCTGTCAACATCCCCTGCTGTGGAGCCGGAATACTTTGAACAGAGTGTACGAGCAGCATTGGGCTTCTATCTGAGCAATCCAGATGCAGCATCAGTTTTCCCTGATGGACAGCCACATGCCTTTACAATGACACCAGATGGACAATGGAGTGCAGTAACACCATGATACCATATCCACTACATGGACGCTTCAAAAAACCACATGAAGGTAGCATCACTGTTCTCAACACATGTGTACAACATGGACGCTTCAAAAAACCACATGAAGGTAGCATCACTGTTCTCAACACATGTGTACAACATGACACATATCCTGACTGTTAGGCAAGGTGAACTTCAATTATCTACGCTGGATGATGAATATCATGCCTGGAGATTACTCATTCGAAAATGGCCTTGTCCATCAAAAATAGGAAGTGCCACCCTACAAATATTGAAATTTAGTGTGTGTAAATATTAAACTGAATTTACTTTGGTTCACAGATTTATGTCTATTTTTGTTTTTAAAGAGGGTTTAAATAAACTGGACACTATTGGTAAATGCCAAAGAAAAGTCTTCTCTTATGGTGTATCTCAACATATGTATAAAATAACAAACCTGCTGGAAATTTGAGCTGGGTTGGTCGTCAGAGTTGCGAGATAATAATGAAAGAAAAAAACACCCGTGTCACACAAAGTTGTGTGCTTTCAGATGGTTGATTTCAAGACCTCAAATTCTAAACTTGAGGTCTCGAAATCAAATTCGTGGAAAATTAGTTCTTTCTCGAAAACTACATAACTTCAGAGGGAGCCGTTTCTCACAATGTTTTATACTATCAACCTCTTCCCATTACTCGTGACCAAGTGAGGTTTTATGCTGATAATTACTTTGAGTAATTACCAATAGTGTCCACTGCCTTTAAGGCCCTTTGCAAACGAAAAAGTGTACAAGGCTATAGTCAAATTTGCCTGAAAAAGTGTACAAGGCTATAGACTTGTAAACCTTTCTACAGCCTTGTAGACATGTAAAATTTGACTGAAAAGTGTACAAGGCTTGTGAACTTGTGAACTTGTCAAACTTGCCTGAAAAAGTGTACAAGGCTTGTGAACTTGTCAAATTTGCCAAAAAAGTGTACAAGGCTATAGCCTTGTGAACTTGTCAAATTTGCCCAAAAAGTGTACAAGGCTTAGCCTTGTGAACTTGTCAAATTTGACAAAAAAGTGTACAAGGCTATAGCCTTGTGTACAAGGCTATATCCTTGTGAACATGTCAAATTTGCCAAAAAAGTGTACAAGGCTATAGCCTTGTCAACATGTGAAACTTGCCAGAAAAAGTGTACAATGCTATAGCCTTGTGAACTTGTCAAATTTGCCCAAAAAGTGTGCAAGGCTATAGCCTTGTGAACTTGTCAAATTTGACAAAAAAGTGTACAAGGCTTATATAGCTTTGTGAACTTGTCAAATTTGCCAAAAAAGTGTGCAAGGCTATATCCTTGTGAACATGTTAAATTTGCCAAATAAGTGTACAAGGCTATAGCCTTGTGAACTTGTCAAATTTGACAAAAAAGTGTACAAGGCTATAGCCATGTGAACTTGTCAAATTTGACAAAAAAGAGTACAAGGCTATAGCCTTGTAGACATTTCAAATTTGCCAGAAAAAGTGTACAAGGCTATAGCCTTGTGAACTTGTCAAATTTGACAAAAAAGTGTACAAGGCTATAGCCTTGTGTACAAGGCTATATCCTTGTGAACATGTCAAATTTGCCAAAAAAGTGTACAAGGCTATAGCCTTGTCAACATGTGAAACTTGCCAGAAAAGGTGTACAATGCTATAGCCTTGTGAACTTGTCAAATTTGCCCAAAAAGTGTGCAAGGCTATAGCCTTGTGAACTTGTCAAATTTGACAAAAAAGTGTACAAGGCTTATATAGCTTTGTGAACTTGTCAAATTTGCCAAAAAAGTGTGCAAGGCTATATCCTTGTGAACATGTTAAATTTGCCAAAAAAGTGTACAAGGCTATAGCCTTGTGAACTTGTCAAATTTGACAAAAAAAGAGTACAAGGCTATAGCCTTGTAGACATTTCAAATTTGCCAGAAAAAGTGTACAAGGCTATAGCCTTGTGAACTTGTCAAATTTGCCAAAAAAGTGTACAAGGCTATAGCCTTGTGAACTTGCTAAATTTGCCAAAAAAGTGTACAAGGCTATAGCCTTGTAGACATTTCAAATTTGCCAGAAAAAGTGTACAAGGCTATAGCCTTGTGAACTTGCTAAATTTGCCAAAAAAGTGTACAAGGCTATAGCCTTGTGAACATGTCAAATTTGCCCAAAAGTGTACAAGGTTATAGCCTTGTGAACTTGTCAAATTTGACAAAAAAGTGTACAAGGCTATAGCCTTGTGAACATGTCAAATTTGCCCAAAAGTGTACAAGGTTATAGCCTTGTGAACTTGTCAAATTTGACAAAAAAGTGTACAAGGCTATAGCCTTGTGTACAAGGCTATAGCCTCGTGAAGATGTCAAATTTGCCAAAAAAGTGTACAAGGTTTATAGCCTTGTGAACTTGTCAATTTTGCCAAAAAAGTGTACAAGGCTATAGCCTTGTGTACTTGTCAAATTTGCGAAAAAAGTGTACAAGGTTACAGCCTTGTGAACTTGCTAAATTTGCCAGAAAATGTCAAATTTGCCAGAAAAAATGTACAAGGTCATAGCCTTGTGTACTTGTCATATTTGCCAAAAAAGTGTACAAGGCTTTAGCCTTGTGTACAAGCAAATTCGCCAGAAAAAGTGTACAAGGCTATAGCCTTGTAAACTTGTCAAATTTGCCAAAAAAGTGTACAAGGCTATAGCCTTGTGAACTTGTCAAACTTGCCAAAAAAGTGTACAAGGCTATAGCCTTGTGAACTTGTCAAACTTGCCAAAAAAGTGTACAAGGCTATAGCTTTGTGTACAAGGCTATAGCCTTGTAAAGTGTACAAGGCTATAGCCTTGTAGACATGTCAAATTTGCCAGAAAAAGTGTACAAGGCTATAGTCTTGTGAACATGTCCAATTTGCCAAAAAAGTGTACAAGGCTATAGCCTTGTGAACTTGTCAAATTTGACAAAAAAGTGTACAAGGCTATAGCCATGTGAACTTGTCAAATTTGCCCAAAAAGTGTGCAAGGCTATAGCCTTGTGAACTTGTCAAATTTGACAAAAAAGTGTACAAGGCTTATATAGCTTTGTGAACTTGTCAAATTTGCCAAAAAAGTGTGCAAGGCTATATCCTTGTGAACATGTTAAATTTGCCAAATATGTGTACAAGGCTATAGCCTTGTGAACTTGTCAAATTTGCCAAAAAAGTGTACAAGGCTATAGCCTTGTGAACTTGCTAAATTTGCCAAAAAAGTGTACAAGGCTATAGCCTTGTAGACATTTCAAATTTGCCAGAAAAAGTGTACAAGGCTATAGCCTTGTGAACTTGCTAAATTTGCCAAAAAAGTGTACAAGGCTATAGCCTTGTGAACATGTCAAATTTGCCCAAAAGTGTACAAGGTTATAGCCTTGTGAACTTGTCAAATTTGACAAAAAAGTGTACAAGGCTATAGCCTTATGAACATGTCAAATTTGCCCAAAAGTGTACAAGGTTATAGCCTTGTGAACTTGTCAAATTTGACAAAAAAGTGTACAAGGCTATAGCCTTGTGTACAAGGCTATAGCCTCGTGAAGATGTCAAATTTGCCAAAAAAGTGTACAAGGCCATAGCCTTGTGAACTTGTCAAATTTGCCAAAAAAGTGTACAAGGTTTATAGCCTTGTGAACTTGTCAATTTTGCCAAAAAAGTGTACAAGGCTATAGCCTTGTGTACTTGTCAAATTTGCGAAAAAAGTGTACAAGGTTACAGCCTTGTGAACTTGCTAAATTTGCCAGAAAATGTCAAATTTGCCAGAAAAAATGTACAAGGTCATAGCCTTGTGTACTTGTCATATTTGCCAAAAAAGTGTACAAGGCTTTAGCCTTGTGTACAAGCAAATTCGCCAGAAAAAGTGTACAAGGCTATAGCCTTGTAAACTTGTCAAATTTGCCAAAAAAGTGTACAAGGCTATAGCCTTGTGAACTTGTCAAACTTGCCAAAAAAGTGTACAAGGCTATAGCCTTGTGAACTTGTCAAACTTGCCAAAAAAGTGTACAAGGCTATAGCTTTGTGTACAAGGCTATAGCCTTGTAAAGTGTACAAGGCTATAGCCTTGTAGACATGTCAAATTTGCCAGAAAAAGTGTACAAGGCTATAGTCTTGTGAACATGTCAAATTTGCCAAAAAAGTGTACAAGGCTATAGCCTTGTGAACTTGTCAAATTTGCCAGAAAAAGTGTACAAGGCTATAGTCTTGTGAACATGTCAAATTTGCCAAAAAAGTGTACAAGGCTATAGCCTTGTGAACTTGTCAAATTTGCCAAAAAAGTGTACAAGGCATGTAGACATGTCAAATTCGCCAGAAAAAGTGTACAAGGCTATAGCCTTGTGAACTTGTCAAATTTGCCAAAAAAGTGTCGAGTAGACATGTCAAATTTGCCAAAAAAGTGTACAAGGCTATAGCCTTGTGTACAAGGTTATAGCCTTGTAAAGTGTACAAGGCTATAGCCTTGTGAACTTGTCACATTTGCCAAAAAAGTGTACAAGGCTATAGCCTTGTGAACTTGCTAAATTTGCCAGAAAAGTGTACAAGGCTATAGCCTTGTGAACTTGTCAAATTTGACAAAAAAGTGTACAAGGCTATAGCCTTGTGTACAAGGCTATATCCTTGTGAACATGTCAAATTTGCCAAAAAAGTGTACAAGGCCATAGCCTTGTGAACTTGTCAAATTTGCCAAAAAAGTGTACAAGGCTATAGCCTTGTGAACATGTCAAATTTGCCAAAAAAGTGTACAAGGCTATAGCCTTGTAGACATGTGAAACTTGCCAGAAAAAGTGTACAATGCTATAGCCTTGTGAACTTGTCAAATTTGCCCAAAAAGTGTGCAAGGCTATAGCCTTGTGAACTTGTCAAATTTGACAAAAAAGTGTACAAGGCTTATATAGCTTTGTGAACTTGTCAAATTTGACAAAAAAGTGTACAAGGCTATATCCTTGTGAACATGTTAAATTTGCCAAATAAGTGTACAAGGCTATAGCCTTGTGAACTTGTCAAATTTGACAAAAAAGTGTACAAGGCTATAGCCATGTGAACTTGTCAAATTTGCCCAAAAAGTGTGCAAGGCTTATATAGCTTTGTGAACTTGTCAAATTTGCCAAAAAAGTGTGCAAGGCTATATCCTTGTGAACATGTTAAATTTGCCAAATATGTGTACAAGGCTATAGCCTTGTGAACTTGTCAAATTTGACAAAAAAGTGTACAAGGCTATAGCCTTGTGTACAAGGCTATAGCCTTGTGAACATGTCAAATTTGCCAGAAAAGTGTACAAGACTATAGCCTTGTGAACTTGTCAAATTTGCCCAAAAGTGTACAAGGCTATAGCCTTGTGTACAAGGCTATAGCCTTGTGAACATGTCAAATTTGCCAAAAAAGTGTACAAGGCTATAGCCTTGTAGACATGTCAAATTTGCCAGAAAAAGTGTACAAGGCTATAGCCTTGTGAACTTGTCAAATTTGACAAAAAAGTGTACAAGGCTATAGCCTTGTGTACTTGTCAAATTTGCCAAAAAAGTGTACAAGGTTTATAGCCTTGTGAACTTGTCAATTTTGCCAAAAAAGTGTACAAGGCTATAGCCTTGTAGACATGTCAAATTTTCCAAAAGAGTGTACAAGGCTATAGACTTGTAGACATGTCAAATTTGCCAGAAAAAGTGTACAAGGCTATAGCCTTGTAGACATGTCATATTAGCCAAAAAAGCGTACAAGGCTATAGCCTTGTGAACTTGTCAAATTTGCCAAAAAAGTGTACTTGCTAAATTTGCCAGAAAAGTGTACAAGGTTTATAGCCTTGTGAACTTGTCAATTTTGCCAAAAAAGTGTACAAGGCTATAGCCTTGTGTACTTGTCAAATTTGCGAAAAAAGTGTACAAGGTTACAGCCTTGTGAACTTGCTAAATTTGCCAGAAAATGTCAAATTTGCCAGAAAAAATGTACAAGGTCATAGCCTTGTGTACTTGTCATATTTGCCAAAAAAGTGTACAAGGCTTTAGCCTTGTGTACAAGCAAATTCGCCAGAAAAAGTGTACAAGGCTATAGCCTTGTAAACTTGTCAAATTTGCCAAAAAAGTGTACAAGGCTATAGCCTTGTGAACTTGTCAAACTTGCCAAAAAAGTGTACAAGGCTATAGCCTTGTGAACTTGTCAAATTTGCCAAAAAAGTGTACAAGGCTATAGCCTTGTGTACAAGGCTATAGCCTTGTAAAGTGTACAAGGCTATAGCCTTGTAGACATGTCAAATTTGCCAGAAAAAGTGTACAAGGCTATAGTCTTGTGAACATGTCCAATTTGCCAAAAAAGTGTACAAGGCTATAGCCTTGTGAACTTGTCAAATTTGCCAGAAAAAGTGTACAAGGCTATAGTCTTGTGAACATGTCCAATTTGCCAAAAAAGTGTACAAGGCTATAGCCTTGTGAACTTGTCAAATTTGCCAAAAAAGTGTACAAGGCATGTAGACATGTCAAATTCGCCAGAAAAAGTGTACAAGGCTATAGCCTTGTGAACTTGTCAAATTTGCCAGAAAAGTGTCGAGTAGACATGTCAAATTTGCCAAAAAAGTGTACAAGGCTATAGCCTTGTGTACAAGGTTATAGCCTTGTAAAGTGTACAAGGCTATAGCCTTGTGTACATTTCAACTTTGCCAAAAAAGTGTACAAGGCTATAGCCTTGTGAACTTGTCAACTTTGCCAGAAAAAGTGTACAAGGCTATAGCCTTGTGAACATGTCAAATTTGACAAAAAAGTGTACAAGGCTATAGCCTTGTGTACAAGGCTATATCCTTGTGAACATGTTAAATTTGCCAAAAAAGTGTACAAGGCCATAGCCTTGTGAACTTGTCAAATTTGACAAAAAAGTGTACAAGGCTATATCCTTGTGAACATGTCAAATTTGCCAAAAAAGTGTACAAGGCTATAGCCTTGTCAACATGTGAAACTTGCCAGAAAAAGTGTACAATGCTATAGCCTTGTGAACTTGTCAAATTTGCCCAAAAAGTGTGCAAGGCTATAGCCTTGTGAACTTGTCAAATTTGACAAAAAAGTGTACAAGGCTTATATAGCTTTGTGAACTTGTCAAATTTGCCAAAATAGTGTGCAAGGCTATATCCTTGTGAACATGTTAAATTTGCCAAATAAGTGTACAAGGCTATAGCCTTGTGAACTTGTCAAATTTGACAAAAAAGTGTACAAGGCTATAGCCATGTGAACTTGTCAAATTTGCCCAAAAAGTGTGCAAGGCTTATATAGCTTTGTGAACTTGTCAAATTTGCCAAAAAAGTGTGCAAGGCTATATCCTTGTGAACATGTTAAATTTGCCAAATATGTGTACAAGGCTATAGCCTTGTGAACTTGTCAATTTTGCCAAAAAAGTGTACAAGGCTATAGCCTTGTAAAGTGTACAAGGCTATAGCCTTGTGTACATTTCAAATTTGCCAGAAAAGTACACAAGACTATAGCCTTGTGAACTTGTCAAATTTGACAAAAAAGTGTACAAGGCTATAGCCTTGTAGACATGTCAAATTTGCCAGAAAAAGTGTACAAGGCTATAGCCTTGTGTACTTGTCCAATTTGTCAAAAAAGTGTACAAGGCTTATAGCCTTGTGTACTTGTCAAATTTGCCAAAAAAGTGTACAAGGTTTATAGCCTTGTGAACTTGTCAATTTTGCCAAAAAAGTGTACAAGGCTATAGCCTTGTAGACATGTCAAATTTCC
>NW_022985751.1:0-50222 GCF_902459465.1 Asterias rubens
ACAATGTACACAAACACACGGCGCAGTCAGGGAACCCAACCAAAAATAATAGTCATTCAAAAAATAGGCCCGGACAATTAAAAACTTTCAGCAATGCTCTGGAATAACTCTGGAACTAAAAAAGCCAGAGAGATGCAGTTTGTACCTTAGTCATCGTGGCATGTCCCTGCATCCATTTGTTAAAGGTTTAGGGCGACTTGCACACTTCTTGATAGAAAAAAGCTCAAGTAAGCGGGGTTGCTCAGAAACGATTTCAACAACCTCACTATGGGAGTTTTGTGCACAGAGCTGTCGGAGAGAAAAACAAAATGTACAATGGGTAATTTCGGTCCCAGTATCATGCTCAAGCTTCAAAATCTTCAAAATTTTACCACCACAGGATTGCCATGTTCAAGGGCTTTCCTCTCGTACAAAACTTAATGCTCTGACGATTTTTAAGGCGGGGCTAGATGCGACGGCGTGAGCAGGCACCCATTAGAAATTGACGTACACTGTGCGTGTATACAATGTACACAAACACACGGCGCAGTCAGGGAACCCAACCAAAACTAATAGTCATTCAAAAAATAGGCCCGGACAATTAAAAACTTTCAGCAATGCTCTGGAATAACTCTGGAACTAAAAAAGCCAGAGAGATGCAGTTTGTACCTTAGTCATCGTGGCATGTCCCTGCATCCATTTGTTAAAGGTTTAGGGCGACTTGCACACTTCTTGATAGAAAAAGCTCAAGTAAGCGGGGTTGCTCAGAAACGATTTCAACAACCTTCACTATGGGAGTTTTGTGCACAGAGCTGTCGGAGAGAAAAACAAATGTACAACCGGGTAATTTCGATCCCAGTATCATGCTCAAGCTCAATCTTCAAAATTTTACCACCAGAGGATTGCCATGTTCAAGGGCTTTCCTCTCGTACAAAACTTAATGCTCTGACGATTTTTAAGGCGGGGCTAGATGCGACGGCGTGAGCAGGCACCCATTAGAAATTGACGTACACTGTGCGTGTATACAATGTACACAAACACACGGCGCAGTCAGGGAACCCAACCAAAAATAATAGTCATTCAAAAAATAGGCCCGGACAATTAAAAACTTTCAGCAATGCTCTGGAATAACTCTGGAACTAAAAAAGCCAGAGAGATGCAGTTTGTACCTTAGTCATCGTGGCATGTCCCTGCATCCATTTGTTAAAGGTTTAGGGCGACTTGCACACTTCTTGATAGAAAAAAGCTCAAGTAAGCGGGGTTGCTCAGAAACGATTTCAACAACCTCACTATGGGAGTTTTGTGCACAGAGCTGTCGGAGAGAAAAACAAAATGTACAATGGGTAATTTCGGTCCCAGTATCATGCTCAAGCTTCAAATCTTCAAAATTTTACCACCAGAGGATTGCCATGTTCAAGGGCTTTCCTCTCGTACAAAACTTAATGCTCTGACGATTTTTAAGGCGGGGCTAGATGCGACGGCGTGAGCAGGCACCCATTAGAAATTGACGTACACTGTGCGTGTATACAATGTACACAAACACACGGCGCAGTCAGGGAACCCAACCAAAACTAATAGTCATTCAAAAAATAGGCCCGGACAATTAAAAACTTTCAGCAATGCTCTGGAATAACTCTGGAACTAAAAAAGCCAGAGAGATGCAGTTTGTACCTTAGTCATCGTGGCATGTCCCTGCATCCATTTGTTAAAGGTTTAGGGCGACTTGCACACTTCTTGATAGAAAAAGCTCAAGTAAGCGGGGTTGCTCAGAAACGATTTCAACAACCTCCACTATGGGAGTTTTGTGCACAGAGCTGTCGGAGAGAAAAACAAAATGTACAATGGGTAATTTCGATCCCAGTATCATGCTCAATCTTCAAAATTTTACCACCACAGGATTGCCATGTTCAAGGGCTTTCCTCTCGTACAAAACATAATGCTCTGACGATTTTTAAGGCGGGGCTAGATGCGACGGCGTGAGCAGGCACCCATTAGAAATTGACGTACACTGTGCGTGTATACAATGTACACAAACACACGGCGCAGTCAGGGAACCCAACCAAAAATAATAGTCATTCAAAAATAGGCCCGGACAATTAAAAACTTTCAGCAATGCTCTGGAATAACTCTGGAACTAAAAATGCCAGAGAGATGCAGTTTGTACCTTAGTCATCGTGGCATGTCCCTGCATCCATTTGTTAAAGGTTTAGGGCGACTTGCACACTTCTTGATAGAAAAAAGCTCAAGTAAGCGGGGTTGCTCAGAAACGATTTCAACAAACTCCACTATGGGAGTTTTGTGCACAGAGCAGTCGGAGAAAAAACAAAATGTAAACCGGGTAATTTCGATCCCATATCATGCTCAATCTTCAAAATTTTACCACCAGAGGATTGCCATGTTCAAGGGCTTTCCTCTCGTACAAAACTTAATGCTCTGACGATTTTTAAGGCGGGGCTAGATGCGACGGCGTGAGCAGGCACCCATTAGAAATTGACGTACACTGTGCGTGTATACAATGTACACAAACACACGGCGCAGTCAGGGAACCCAACCAAAAATAATAGTCATTCAAAAAATAGGCCCGGACAATTAAAAACTTTCAGCAATGCTCTGGAATAACTCTGGAACTAAAAAGCCAGAGAGATGCAGTTTGTACCTTAGTCATCGTGGCATGTCCCTGCATCCATTTGTTAAAGGTTTAGGGCGACTTGCACACTTCTTGATAGAAAAAAGCTCAATTAAGCGGGGTTGCTCAGAAACGATTTCAACAACCTCACTATGGGAGTTTTGTGCACAGAGCTGTCGGAGAGAAAAACAAAATGTACAATGGGTAATTTCGGTCCCAGTATCATGCTCAAGCTTCAAAATCTTCAAAATTTTACCACCACAGGATTGCCATGTTCAAGGGCTTTCCTCTCGTACAAAACTTAATGCTCTGACGATTTTTAAGGCGGGGCTAGATGCGACGGCGTGAGCAGGCACCCATTAGAAATTGACGTACACTGTGCGTGTATACAATGTACACAAACACACGGCGCAGTCAGGGAACCCAACCAAAAATAATAGTCATTCAAAAAATAGGCCCGGACAATTAAAAACTTTCAGCAATGCTCTGGAATAACTCTGGAACTAAAAATGCCAGAGAGATGCAGTTTGTACCTTAGTCATCGTGGCATGTCCCTGCATCCATTTGTTAAAGGTTTAGGGCGACTTGCACACTTCTTGATAGAAAAAAGCTCAAGTAAGCGGGGTTGCTCAGAAACGATTTCAACAACCTCCACTATGGGAGTTTTGTGCACAGAGCTGTCGGAGAGAAAAACAAAATGTACAATGGGTAATTTCGATCCCAGTATCATGCTCAAGCTTCAAATCTTCAAAATTTTACCACCACAGGATTGCCATGTTCAAGGGCTTTCCTCTCGTACAAAACTTAATGCTCTGACGATTTTTAAGGCGGGGCTAGATGCGACGGCGTGAGCAGGCACCCATTAGAAATTGACGTACACTGTGCGTGTATACAATGTACACAAACACACGGCGCAGTCAGGGAACCCAACCAAAAATAATAGTCATTCAAAATATAGGCCCGGACAATTAAAAACTTTCAGCAATGCTCTGGAATAACTCTGGAACTAAAAAAGCCAGAGAGATGCAGTTTGTACCTTAGTCATCGTGGCATGTCCCTGCATCCATTTGTTAAAGGTTTAGGGCGACTTGCACACTTCTTGATAGAAAAAAGCTCAAGTAAGCGGGGTTGCTCAGAAACGATTTCAACAACCTCCACTATGGGAGTTTTGTGCACAGAGCTGTCGGAGAGAAAAACAAAATGTACAACGGGTAATTTCGATCCCAGTATCATGCTCAATCTTCAAAATTTTACCACCACAGGATTGCCATGTTCAAGGGCTTTCCTCTCGTACAAAACTTAATGCTCTGACGATTTTTAAGGCGGGGCTAGATGCGACGGCGTGAGCAGGCACCCATTAGAAATTGACGTACACTGTGCGTGTATACAATGTACACAAACACACGGCGCAGTCAGGGAACCCAACCAAAAATAATAGTCATTCAAAAATAGGCCCGGACAATTAAAAACTTTCAGCAATGCTCTGGAATAACTCTGGAACTAAAAAGCCAGAGAGATGCAGTTTGTACCTTAGTCATCGTGGCATGTCCCTGCATCCATTTGTTAAAGGTTTAGGGCGACTTGCACACTTCTTGATAGAAAAAAGCTCAAGTAAGCGGGGTTGCTCAGAAACGATTTCAACAACCTCCACTATGGGAGTTTTGTGCACAGAGCTGTCGGAGAGAAAAACAAAATGTACAACGGGTAATTTCGATCCCAGTATCATGCTCAAGCTTCAAATCTTCAAAATTTTACCACCACAGGATTGCCATGTTCAAGGGCTTTCCTCTCGTACAAAACTTAATGCTCTGACGATTTTTAAGGCGGGGCTAGATGCGACGGCGTGAGCAGGCACCCATTAGAAATTGACGTACACTGTGCGTGTATACAATGTACACAAACACACGGCGCAGTCAGGGAACCCAACCAAAACTAATAGTCATTCAAAAAATAGGCCCGGACAATTAAAAACTTTCAGCAATGCTCTGGAATAACTCTGGAACTAAAAAAGCCAGAGAGATGCAGTTTGTACCTTAGTCATCGTGGCATGTCCCTGCATCCATTTGTTAAAGGTTTAGGGCGACTTGCACACTTCTTGATAGAAAAAAGCTCAAGTAAGCGGGGTTGCTCAGAAACGATTTCAACAACCTCCACTATGGGAGTTTTGTGCACAGAGCTGTCGGAGAGAAAAACAAAATGTACAATGGGTAATTTCGATCCCAGTATCATGCTCAATCTTCAAAATTTTACCACCACAGGATTGCCATGTTCAAGGGCTTTCCTCTCGTACAAAACATAATGCTCTGACGATTTTTAAGGCGGGGCTAGATGCGACGGCGTGAGCAGGCACCCATTAGAAATTGACGTACACTGTGCGTGTATACAATGTACACAAACACACGGCGCAGTCAGGGAACCCAACCAAAACTAATAGTCATTCAAAAAATAGGCCCGGACAATTAAAAACTTTCAGCAATGCTCTGGAATAACTCTGGAACTAAAAAAGCCAGAGAGATGCAGTTTGTACCTTAGTCATCGTGGCATGTCCCTGCATCCATTTGTTAAAGGTTTAGGGCGACTTGCACACTTCTTGATAGAAAAAAGCTCAAGTAAGCGGGGTTGCTCAGAAACGATTTCAACAACCTCCACTATGGGAGTTTTGTGCACAGAGCTGTCGGAGAGAAAAACAAAATGTACAACGGGTAATTTCGATCCCATATCATGCTCAATCTTCAAAATTTTACCACCACAGGATTGCCATGTTCAAGGGCTTTCCTCTCGTACAAAACATAATGCTCTGACGATTTTTAAGGCGGGGCTAGATGCGACGGCGTGAGCAGGCACCCATTAGAAATTGACGTACACTGTGCGTGTATACAATGTACACAAACACACGGCGCAGTCAGGGAACCCAACCAAAAATAATAGTCATTCAAAAAATAGGCCCGGACAATTAAAAACTTTCAGCAATGCTCTGGAATAACTCTGGAACTAAAAATGCCAGAGAGATGCAGTTTGTACCTTAGTCATCGTGGCATGTCCCTGCATCCATTTGTTAAAGGTTTAGGGCGACTTGCACACTTCTTGATAGAAAAAAGCTCAAGTAAGCGGGGTTGCTCAGAAACGATTTCAACAACCTCCACTATGGGAGTTTTGTGCACAGAGCTGTCGGAGAGAAAAAACAAAATGTACAACGGGTAATTTCGATCCCAGTATCATGCTCAATCTTCAAAATTTTACCACCACAGGATTGCCATGTTCAAGGGCTTTCCTCTCGTACAAAACTTAATGCTCTGACGATTTTTAAGGCGGGGCTAGATGCGACGGCGTGAGCAGGCACCCATTAGAAATTGACGTACACTGTGCGTGTATACAATGTACACAAACACACGGCGCAGTCAGGGAACCCAACCAAAAATAATAGTCATTCAAAAAATAGGCCCGGACAATTAAAAACTTTCAGCAATGCTCTGGAATAACTCTGGAACTAAAAATGCCAGAGAGATGCAGTTTGTACCATTAGTCATCGTGGCATGTCCCTGCATCCATTTGTTAAAGGTTTAGGGCGACTTGCACACTTCTTGATAGAAAAAAGCTCAAGTAAGCGGGGTTGCTCAGAAACGATTTCAACAACCTCCACTATGGGAGTTTTGTGCACAGAGCTGTCGGAGAGAAAAACAATATGTACAACGGGTAATTTCGATCCCAGTATCATGCTCAATCTTCAAAATTTTACCACCAGAGGATTGCCATGTTCAAGGGCTTTCCTCTCGTACAAAACATAATGCTCTGACGATTTTTAAGGCGGGGCTAGATGCGACGGCGTGAGCAGGCACCCATTAGAAATTGACGTACACTGTGCGTGTATACAATGTACACAAACACACGGCGCAGTCAGGGAACCCAACCAAAACTAATAGTCATTCAAAAAATAGGCCCGGACAATTAAAAACTTTCAGCAATGCTCTGGAATAACTCTGGAACTAAAAAAGCCAGAGAGATGCAGTTTGTACCTTAGTCATCGTGGCATGTCCCTGCATCCATTTGTTAAAGGTTTAGGGCGACTTGCACACTTCTTGATAGAAAAAAGCTCAAGTAAGCGGGGTTGCTCAGAAACGATTTCAACAACCTCCACTATGGGAGTTTTGTGCACAGAGCTGTCGGAGAGAAAAACAAAATGTACAACGGGTAATTTCGATCCCAGTATCATGCTCAATCTTCAAAATTTTACCACCACAGGATTGCCATGTTCAAGGGCTTTCCTCTCGTACAAAACTTAATGCTCTGACGATTTTTAAGGCGGGGCTAGATGCGACGGCGTGAGCAGGCACCCATTAGAAATTGACGTACACTGTGCGTGTATACAATGTACACAAACACACGGCGCAGTCAGGGAACCCAACCAAAACTAATAGTCATTCAAAAAATAGGCCCGGACAATTAAAAACTTTCAGCAATGCTCTGGAATAACTCTGGAACTAAAAATGCCAGGAGATGCAGTTTGTACCTTAGTCATCGTGGCATGTCCCTGCATCCATTTGTTAAAGGTTTAGGGCGACTTGCACACTTCTTGATAGAAAAAACCTCAAGTAAGCGGGGTTGCTCAGAAACGATTTCAACAACCTCCACTATGGGAGTTTTGTGCACAGAGCTGTCGGAGAGAAAAACAAAATGTACAACGGGTAATTTCGATCCCAGTATCATGCTCAATCTTCAAAATTTTACCACCACAGGATTGCCATGTTCAAGGGCTTTCCTCTCGTACAAAACTTAATGCTCTGACGATTTTTAAGGCGGGGCTAGATGCGACGGCGTGAGCAGGCACCCATTAGAAATTGACGTACACTGTGCGTGTATACAATGTACACAAACACACGGCGCAGTCAGGGAACCCAACCAAAACTAATAGTCATTCAAAAAATAGGCCCGGACAATTAAAAACTTTCAGCAATGCTCTGGAATAACTCTGGAACTAAAAATGCCAGAGAGATGCAGTTTGTACCTTAGTCATCGTGGCATGTCCCTGCATCCATTTGTTAAAGGTTTAGGGCGACTTGCACACTTCTTGATAGAAAAAAACCTCAATTAAGCGGGGTTGCTCAGAAACGATTTCAACAACCTCCACTATGGGAGTTTTGTGCACAGAGCTGTCGGAGAGAAAAACAATATGTACAACGGGTAATTTCGATCCCAGTATCATGCTCAATCTTCAAAATTTTACCACCACAGGATTGCCATGTTCAAGGGCTTTCCTCTCGTACAAAACTTAATGCTCTGACGATTTTTAAGGCGGGGCTAGATGCGACGGCGTGAGCAGGCACCCATTAGAAATTGACGTACACTGTGCGTGTATACAATGTACACAAACACACGGCGCAGTCAGGGAACCCAACCAAAACTAATAGTCATTCAAAAAATAGGCCCGGACAATTAAAAACTTTCAGCAATGCTCTGGAATAACTCTGGAACTAAAAAAGCCAGAGAGATGCAGTTTGTACCTTAGTCATCGTGGCATGTCCCTGCATCCATTTGTTAAAGGTTTAGGGCGACTTGCACACTTCTTGGTAGAAAAAAGCTCAAGTAAGCGGGGTTGCTCAGAAACGATTTCAACAACCTCCACTATGGGAGTTTTGTGCACAGAGCTGTCGGAGAGAAAAACACAATGTACAATGGGTAATTTCGATCCCAGTATCATGCTCAAGCTTCAAAATCTTCAAAATGTTACCACCACAGGATTGCCACGTTCAAGGGCTTTCCTCTCGTACAAAACTTAATGCTCTGACGATTTTTAAGGCGGGGCTAGATGCGACGGCGTGAGCAGGCACCCATTATAAATTGACGTACACTGTGCGTGTATACAACGTAAACAAAGACACGGCGCAGTCAGGATTCCAACCAACAATAGGGGGGGTCATTCAAAAAATAGGCCCGGACAATTAAAAACTTTCAGCAATGCTCTGGAATAACTCTGGACTAAAAAATGCTAGGGAGATGCAGTTTGTACCATAGTCATCCTGGCATGTTCCCTGCGTCCATTTTTTAAAGGTTTAGGGCGACTTGCACACTTCTTGATAGAAAAAACCTCAAGTAGGCGGGGTTGCTCAGAAACGATTTCAACAACCTCCACTATGGGAGTTTTGTGCACAGAGCTGTCGGAGAGAAAAACAATATGTACAACGGGTAATTTCGATCCCAGTATCATGCTCAATCTTCAAAATTTTACCACCAGAGGATTGCCATGTTCAAGGGCTTTCCTCTCGTACAAAACATAATGCTCTGACGATTTTTAAGGCGGGGCTAGATGCGACGGCGTGAGCAGGCACCCATTAGAAATTGACGTACACTGTGCGTGTATACAATGTACACAAACACACGGCGCAGTCAGGGAACCCAACCAAAACTAATAGTCATTCAAAAAATAGGCCCGGACAATTAAAAACTTTCAGCAATGCTCTGGAATAACTCTGGAACTAAAAATGCCACAGAGATGCAGTTTGTACCTTAGTCATCGTGGCATGTCCCTGCATCCATTTGTTAAAGGTTTAGGGCGACTTGCACACTTCTTGATAGAAAAAACCTCAATTAAGCGGGGTTGCTCAGAAACGATTTCAACAACCTCCACTATGGGAGTTTTGTGCACAGAGCTGTCGGAGAGAAAAACAATATGTACAACGGGTAATTTCGATCCCAGTATCATGCTCAATCTTCAAAATTTTACCACCACAGGATTGCCATGTTCAAGGGCTTTCCTCTCGTACAAAACTTAATGCTCTGACGATTTTTAAGGCGGGGCTAGATGCGACGGCGTGAGCAGGCACCCATTAGAAATTGACGTACACTGTGCGTGTATACAATGTACACAAACACACGGCGCAGTCAGGGAACCCAACCAAAACTAATAGTCATTCAAAAATAGGCCCGGACAATTAAAAACTTTCAGCAATGCTCTGGAATAACTCTGGAACTAAAAATGCCACAGAGATGCAGTTTGTACCTTAGTCATCGTGGCATGTCCCTGCATCCATTTGTTAAAGGTTTAGGGCGACTTGCACACTTCTTGATAGAAAAAACCTCAATTAAGCGGGGTTGCTCAGAAACGATTTCAACAACCTCCACTATGGGAGTTTTGTGCACAGAGCTGTCGGAGAGAAAAACAATATGTACAACGGGTAATTTCGATCCCAGTATCATGCTCAATCTTCAAAATTTTACCACCACAGGATTGCCATGTTCAAGGGCTTCCTCTCGTACAAAACTTAATGCTCTGACGATTTTTAAGGCGGGGCCAGATGCGACGGCGCGAGCAGGCACCCATTAGAAATTGACGTACACTGTGCGTGTATACAACGTATACAAAGACACGGCGCAGTCAGGATTCCAACCAACAATAGGGGGGGGGGTCATTCAAAAAATAGGCCCGGACAATTAAAAACTTTCAGCAATGCTCTGGAATAACTCTGGACCAAAAAATGCTAGGGAGATGCAGTTTGTACCATAGTCATCCTGGCATGTTCCTGCGTCCATTTCTTAAAGGTTTAGGGCGACTTGCACACTTCTTGATAGAAAAAAGCTCAAGTAGGCGGGGTTGCTCAGAAACGATTTCAACAACCTCCACTATGGGAGTTTTGTGCACAGAGCTGTCGGAGAGAATATCAGGTGTGGCCCTCAGCTCGTCTGGCAAGGAATTCCAGAGACGCGGTGCGCAGCTGGAAAAGGCACGGTCTCCGTAACTTGCCAGACGAGTTTTGGGAACATAGAGTATGTGTGATGATGATGATGATCTAAGGCCTGGTCTGATGTTACGTTGTTGTAAAAGATGTGTAATGTAGCAATTATAGCTTTGAAAAGCGTATTAAACCGTTTGTTATAGAATGCATATGATTAGAGAGATATTTTAAAACGAACTCAACAAGCCTCCCTACGGGATTTTTGTGCACAGAGAAAATCAAAAGTACAACGGGTCAATTTGACCCAAAATCATTGCTCAATCTAAACAAGTTTAGACCCATTGGATGGACAATTTCAAGGGCTTTCCTCTCGTACAAAAATTAGTGCTATGAGGATTTTCAAAGCGACGCTAGAGGCCAGGGAGTACACCCGACACACCCCATAAATTTGGGACATTTAATGCATGAAACACACGGCATGTGGTCATTATTGGAGAAAACAAATATATGCCTTGAAAAAAAAGCCCGGACTTATAAAAACTTTCAGCTATGCTTTTGAATCATTCTGGAACTAAAAACGATAGAGAGACGCAGTTTTGACCTGCGTCATCCTGGCATGTCCCTGAATTCAAATTTCAAAGTTTAAGAGCGGCTCCCAGACTTCTTGATACCGAAAGTTAAAAGTAGGCGGCTGTGCTCCGAAACGAACTCAACAAGCCTCCCTACGGGATTTTTGTGCACAGAGAAAAATCAAAAGTCATCCTGGCATGTCCCTGAATTCAAATTTCAAAGTTTTAGAGCGGCTTCCAGACTTCTTGATACCGAAAATTAAAAGTAGGCGGCTGTGCTCCGAAATCTCCCCCCCCCCCCAAAAAAAAAAAAAAAGAAAAAAGGGGGCGGACTCTGCGGGAAACCTACGCACGCGCATTATGTTTCCCCCCGATTTTGAGGGAGATTTAACGAATGTGCCAAGACTCTCCTGTGATAGCGGTTCGTGGTTGATAGCGCGTTGGGGGTGATAGCGCGCTCTCTTGTTACAAATCCAGGAGAGTCTTGAACCAGGACTATACGTACACCCGATTTATTCCGGGACGAATTTTGTCGTTTTCCTTTGTACATATGCTTGAAATTGGGTGATAACAATGCTGTACAACCACAGAGAAAGGTCCTTTGTGATCAAACGCAAGGCCTTAGCCACAAAACAGCGGTATTTCTCATGTTTAAAAGGTACAGTACCATCTATATAGCCAAAGGAATGTAGAACGTTCAGTGTTTAAATCTAACTGGTACAATAGATTGCATAATGGCTATAGAACTAATTCTGGCCAAAAGAATAAGCTCAGGACATACCGTATCTTCAAACCCAGTTTGAGTTTGAGTTTTATTTACGTTGTGTTAATTATAATATCGCCATTGTTTGGCCCAATTCAGATGCTCTTCACACTAGCTACTTATTGAACTATAGAGAGGTTTATTAGGTTAGAGTCAAGCCAAAAGAATTGCCCGCATCGTCGCCCTGATGTTGAAACAGAAATCCATTTTCTGCTTTAAATTGCCCATTAAACAACGACCTTATGAATATTATGTTGGTTTATGTTATTAATAAATAATATAACTTTTAAATTCTTGGTGGGGAAGATAGATTTCAGTTTTTGATGGACACTCCTGATGAAGCTATAATTGCTACATTACGGAGACCGTGCCTTTTCCAGCTGCGCACCGCGTCTCTGGAATTCCTTGCCAGACGAGCTGAGGGCCACACCTGATCTTTCTACTTTCAAACACAACCTCAAGTCTCATCTGTTTAATTTGTCAGCTGACTAGCTTCCGGCGCCTTTGAATCGATCTATTCCAGATACTGCGCGCCTTATAAATTTTATGTTACTACTATTATTATTTATTCATTGCGTCGCAAAGTATGTCTTTTTATTTACCGTTTAAAAAATCAAACTGTGTAAACAAGGCTTTACACATTACCTTGGATCGGCCGAGTAGGTCTTTGAAAAGCATTTGTAACCGTTTTTTAAGAAAATGCATATGATTAGAAAGATATTTTAAAAATAGAATATAATGATCCACACAAGTATTACTCGAAATTGCGTGGTTTTCCTTTTACCTTGTCGACAAACACGGCCGGCCGTTTATGGGAGTAAAAAAATAATTGACTCCCATTTAATGGCCGACCGTGTCAGTTCTTAAAGTATAAGGAAAACCACGCAATTTTGAAGCAAATGTGTGTGGATCACTGTATTCTACTTTTAAAACATCTTTCTAAACCATATATGCATTTTATAACAAACTGTTACAAACGCTTTTCAAAGACCAACTCGACCGATCCAAGGCAACGTGTTCCTTTCACACTCCTTTCCTTATGACTTCTTCACTAATTGTTATTTATTATTACAATTTTACCCTCCCCGTTTCGGAAAAAAAATCAAATACATTACAATACAATTAAATTATAGTATATATGTGCGTTCGTTTAGCTTACCCCTGGGTAAACCCCGGTGTGTGGCGTTTTTTTTTACAGGACAACCGTGGGTAATTATCTGCACACGTTCGTCCTGGACCAAAAAAAAAGCCACACACCGGGATCGACCCGGGGAAGCTAAACGAACGCACCCATTATAGACAGGTGGGGGTACGGCGTACAACAGCTTACCACTTGCTGAGTTAGACACGTCCTGCCGTGTTCAGACGCTATCACTCGGCGCTCAAAATGGCGGCAAACTTCACTGTTTGAGCTCTCCTTCAGATGCATTTCCTGATTGTATTTCCATGCATGTCCTGCATCAGTCCATAGACAAATTTTGGTGATCATTGCTACCTTCTTGTGACGGATGATAAGACCTTTGATGAAGCTGAACTGTATACTGTCAGAGTTTGTCACGCCTTGGCAGACCACTCCCAACTGGCGTATGAGCCAAGACTTCATGGTCAAAATAATTGAAGCGGTAAAAGGGTCTTGTGTGGAGATGCGTTATGGCCGCTTGTGGAATGACACGCCTTGCACCGGGGTGTTGAGATTCATGTGTTAATGACCTGAAACATTTCAAGCATACTCTGTTTAATCAAGATGAGCACAACTCGTCAAAAGTCATCGGGAAAGTAAATGAACAAATAAAGGCATGAATAAAATGTAATAATTGTACCTGTTTGTGACCTGTGGGTGGCAGACAAAATTAAGTGCTGAATTTAATGGCAATGAACACTGTTGGTAATTAGTAGTGCTGAAATTAAAGGCAATGAACACTGTTGGTAATTACTCAAAATAATTATTAGCATAAAAACTTTCTTGGTAATGAGTTATGGGGAGAGGTTGATAGTATAACACAATTTGAGAAACAGCTCCCTCAGAAGTAACGTAGTTTTCAAGAAAACAATTTTTTTTTCCACGAATTTGATTAAAGGCACTGTACACGTTTGGTAATTGTCAAAGACCCGTGTTCTCAATTGGTGTATCCCATCATAAGCATACAATAACAAGCCTGTGAAAATTTGGGCTCAATCGGTCATCGAAGTTGCGAGAAAATGATGAAAGAAAAAACACCCTTGTTGGACGAATTTTTGTGCTTTCAAATGGGAATAAAAGACTACTAGCTAGAAGTCTTTTATTATTTTAGTGAGAAATTACCTCTTTCTCATAAACTACGTTATTTCAGATGAAGTCGTTTCCCACAATGTTTTACACTATCAACAGCTCTCCAATGCTCGTTACCAAGTCAGTTTTTAAGTTAATATTTCTTTTGAGTAATTACCAAACGTGTACTTTTCCTTTAATAGACCTCAAAATTAGATTTTGAATTTTAGGTCTCGAAATCAAGTAGTCTGGTTCCCAGACCCCAAAATCTCCGACTAGGCTCTGTCGAATTTAGGGTCCGGTATCACCCAAAAACACGTAACCAAAAAGGAGGAATTCCTTCTTCTCGAAGTTATCCGAAATGATCCGAACGTGTTGTCGTCATTCGGACAGTATCGTTGGTGGTCGGTATGGAATCATAATGTCAGTCCTGTCGGCCGTAGATCCAGGAGTTTTTATGCCAGCTATTGTTATTTAAAGCCAATACAGGCGTTGACCCACAGATCAAAGTCATAACAAGAATGATCAGAAACATTATAGCTGTTGATACGTGTAGAATGAGCGATAAAATAACAGTAAGCTGCTGTCTCCACATTGATATGGAAAACCAGAGATCTTAACGACTCTCTCGTCAACTTTAAACTAAACTTGCAAATTGACAACCAGCTTCATACAACCTCAAACATGCATGACTTCAGAAAGTACAGCGTTGATAACGAAAGCTTGTTTTCTCCCCAGATGTTTCTTAGTTTTCCTTTTTGTTTTTGTTCACTTCCTTCCTTGTAGGTTAAAAGCAAAACACCTTAAATAAACATGACACCTGAAAAGGATTTCAGAAAATACAGCTTTGGTGAAGAAAGCTCGTTTAGGATTTAAGACTTGTCTACATAGTTTGTGTTTCTTCGTTCATTATACTTACTTCTTTGTAGGAGGCAAAAACGCCTAAAAACCTGAAATTTTGTAAATACTTATCTTCAAAATTAAAAAACACGAGGCCGAGGTTGAAAAATTAAGGTTGTATGGTTTCTTTAAAATCGTCTTCTTTTGATGGCGATATTAAACAGCCTTAGTTGTACTTCAGAGATGCATAAAAATTAGATAAAAGACAACCTGCAAAATACCACAGTGCCGATCTCTGATTCTGAGCATATTATTGTTGTGTTTATTTCCATCGAAAAAAGCTACAAATCGTTCTTCTATATTGTTGCTTGAGAGTTATCGGGTTTTTTTTCCTTCTTTTATTTTCTTTTTCTTTTAACCGGGTCTCGGTTTAAAAGGCACTGGACCCGTTTGGTAAAGACCCCTATTCCCAATTGGTGTATTCCAACATAGGCCTTAATGCATATTAACAAACTGAGAAAATTTAGGCTCAATTTGTCATCGAATTTGCAAGAGAATATAAGACAAACTGTCCTTGTTGCATTACTTTGTGTGCTTTCAGATGCATAATAAAGTCTTTTATTATTTGAGTGAGACAATTCTAAAAAAAAAAATACGTCACTTCAGAGGGAGCCGTTTCTCACAATGTTTTGTAATATCATTAGCTCTTCGTTGCTCGTTACCAAGTAATGTTTTTAATGCTAATAGCCAATAGTGTTCAGTACCTTTAATTAATTATTGAAACTTCAATTAAAGGCAGTGGACACTAATGGTAATTACTCAAAATTATTATTAGCATAAAACCTTTCTTTGTGACGAGTAATGAGGAGAGGTTGATAGCATAAAACATTACAAACGGCTTCCTCTGAAGTGCCATAGTTTTCGAGAAAGAAGTAGTTTTCCACGAATTTGATTTCGAGACCTCAGATATAGAACTAGAGGTCTCGAAATCAACCATCTAAACGCACACAACTTCGTGTGACAAGGTTTTTTCTTCTTTCATTATTATCTCGCAACTTCGATGACCGATTGAGCTCAAATTTTCACAGGTAAGTTATTTGATGCATATGTTGAGATACACCAATTGTGAAGGCTAGTTTTTGACAATTACCAATAGCGTCCATTGCCTTTAAGGAACTGGTTTCATTTGCAAATGACAAGCAGCTTCCTATAACCGCAAACATGCAAATGACTTCAGAAAGAAATATTTTAAATAACCAGTGCATTTAATTAATTAATTAATAAAACAATAAATAAGGAACTGGTTTCATCCAAAATGTAGAGGACATGTAAAGGAAGTTATAAGACTTTTTGGCAACCTCAATGGTCTAGGGTTTGTCTTTTGTTTTCCTTAACTTCCTTCTTTGTAACTAAATCAAGAAACGCCCCAAAACACTGAACTGATTTAATAAACATCTTTGTTTCTTTATTAATCATGGAACATTCTAATAATTCAAAGATAATCAATGATTTTTTATAGTGATTTTTGTTTTATTTATATACAAGTGCAATTTGAGCCATTTGAGCTTTTTATTTTTGCTATTTCTTCGTTTTGGGCAAGTATACACTTGGTTTTTGGAACAATAGACGATGTGACCTGTGACATCACATGTTTACAAAAAAAGCCACAGAGCCTTTGACTTCCTACAAGCACGATTTGTACACAGTTCAATGAAAGAAAACATCAAATCTTATATTTTATGGAAATTGCACTGTCTTAATTCCTATCAACTTTTGATATGACGAAAGGGGGCACATCTCAAAATTTGTCCAGCTTTTACTTTCATAACTCTTGGATTTATGTGGAAATTATGACACAAAATTTCAACTTTCCCATAGGACCAGTGCAGTATCTTGCCTGCCAGAATACTCACATAATGTACAAGGTCACACTTATTGTAAACAGAGTTCACATTTTGATCGTTTTAATTCTAATGTGATGCATATAGCAAAACTACCATCAGCTGAAAATTAATGTCGCATTTTTGAGATATCACAACAAAATCCGGATCGAATTTTGTCCCCGCAGAAAAAAACAAACAACAATATCACTACTTGGAATACACATTCTGAGAAGCATCACTGCAGTAGCGCTTCTCAGATACAAATGTTGGGTCATAACAAATAGTCGTTTTTACGAACCACATTACTTCGAAGTATAAATAAAAACGTTTCTAAATGCTTTATACTATTAAAAGCTGCTGTATATAAGCTTCTATTCCAACAGTTTTTTATAGTGTCACGAATTTTAAGAGGGATTACCAAACGTAAACCTACCCTTTAAGTTTTATTTATCTGAGTAAAGTTATCAATAATCCAGTACAATTCCTTTAAAGACAATGGACACTATTGGTAATTGTCAAAGACCAGTCTTCTCACTTGGTGTATCTGCACATATGCATAAAATAACAAACCTGTGAAAATATTAGCTCAATTGGTCGTCGAAGTTGCGAGATAATAATGAAAGAAAAAACACCCTTGTCACACGAAGTTGTGTGCTTTCAAATTCTAAACTTGAGGTCTCGAAATCAAATTCCTGGAAAATTACTTCTTTCTCGAAAACTACGTTACTTCAAAGGGAGCCGTTTCTCACAATGTTTTATACTATCAACCTCTCTCCATTACTCGTTACCAAGAAAGGTCTTATGCTAATAATTATTTTGAGTAATTACCAATAGTGTCCACTGCCTTAAAGAGGGTTTACCAGACGTAAACAGTTCCCTTTAAAGTTTCATTCTTCTTCTGAGTATTATGGAATGATCCAATACAAATAATGAGTTTCTTGGGTATTATTTGATTTTGTTAGTTCGTCGTTAACTTCACGTTTACTTCCTTGTAGTTATACTTTTGTTTTATCAAGACAAGGTCCAGTGCAGCCCTCAATACTTAAAATGTCTCTCCCCAATTCTGATTTTAGATTGGGTGATACCACTAAAGAACATTATTTTTGATAAATATTTTTTAATATTAGACACTGGCCACTATTGCTAATTGTCGAAGACCAGTTTTCTCACGAGGTGTATCTCAACATAACTATACACAAAATAACAAACCTGTGAAAATTTGAATTCAATTGGTCGTCGAATTTACGAGATAATAATGAACGAATAAAAAAAAAACCTTGTCACACGAAGGTGTGCTTTCAGATGCTTGATTTCGGGACCTCGACATCTAACTCCGAGGTCTCGAAATCAAATTCGTGGAAAGTTACTTCTTTCTCGAAAACTACGTTACTTCACAGGGAGCCGTTTGACACAATTTGTTATACTATCAACAGCATCGCTTATTACCAAGTAAGTTTGTATGCTAACAATTATTTTGAGTATTTACCGATAGTGTTCTATGCCTTTAAATTTTATATGATTATTTTCTTTATGTAAATTAAGTGATAAAATACTGAGCAGTTATTTTTGTTTCACTCTTTATAATTCCTCAATGTCATTACTGTAACAGTAACTGTTTCTCTTGGGGATTTAACTGACCTCTCGTCTGCAGAGCTAGTGTGCTCATTTTCTTGATCACACCTCGGAGTGTCTCCGTGCAGTTGGGTTTCTGATATCCCGTCTGCATCACTTTCTCCTCCATCATCTTGAGGTGTAGATGCAGAACGTGTGTTGTGTGTCGCTTTGGATTGTCTTTTGAAGACGAGACAGTAGATAAGAAATGAGATGACCAGCATCAATAAGACAGCAGTGATAACTGCTATGATGAGTGTAGTATTACCAACCGAGGATGAGTCTTGGAGTTTAAGATCAGGATTTTTGGTAGAAGGATGGATGGATGGGGACGGATGTGCTCCCTCTACGGTCACACTTGGTATGTTTCTCTCTGTTGCTGTTGTTGTTGAGTGTGAAGGCACCATGTTGCGGGCTAAAAATACTGGATTTTTTTTTTCTCATAAAATCTCATTTTCAGCGCTCCAGTTTGACACAAGTAAAACAAACACAAGACTAGCTTCTTTCAGCACGTATTTCTTAAACAAAAACGATGATTTTGTAAGACTCAGTTGAGGAAGAGTTGGTTGAGCATCACGGTCCCGACGACCCAGGTTGTGTGGGTGGGGACGGGGAGACTCTGCTGCCGTCAAACGGGCCGTGGAGCCCGCCTGGCTGTGTGACTACTGAGGTGAGTGAGTTACGGTCTCGAAAGAGTCAGTTAGTCCATGGTTAGTTTGATAGTATTCATTAATGTTTCTCTAAAGCAAAATATTTGTTGAGAATACTGAATCTAAGGTGTCAATACATTGTTTTATTATTTACATTTTATAAAATTAATTGTATCTTTTACTTGAATTTCAAGTTGAAATTAATTTTAATTTTATAATTTAAAAGTAAGTTGGTTGTTTTGTTTATTTGTAAGTTTTTATAGTTTTAATTTAATGGATACATTTCAACAATAACAACACAATGTGCTTTTTGCTAAAGTCTAATCTAAAGACTATCTTTTTGGAATGAATGAATTTGCCTAACTAACAGACTAACACTACAGTACGAAATCATCATTTGTAAAATGCTAGCACTGCTTTAGCCTAATAATTGTTGACCATTTTGTTCAAATTTACCAATTATTTGGCACTCTGATCACTTCCTCACCATCCATGGTATTTAATGTATTTGTATATAGTTATTGGTGCTATTAATGAATTGCTCTGCATTATACTTCCAAACTATAAAATTGACCAGCCTTTTCATTTGAAATCGGCCTCATTATTAGTTGGGATGTGTCAATGATTTGTTAATTTTGTTACGCAAGTCGCACAGACACACAAGTCCTGAAGGCCACTTCAAGGTGTGGGCTACAACTATTTTATTCCAGAGGGCGATGTAGGCTTGGGTTTCACCAATCCGAAGCCTGTCTGGTAGAGCGAAAGCACTACCTCCCCAATTTTACGTAGCAAGTGTCACGACCGGGATTCGAACCCACAATCTGCTGGTCAAACACAAGCGATTGAATCCGGTGCTCTTAACCGCTCGGCCACGACATTCCTACTACAATGTATTTCTCCTACTGTTCCAGTTAGCCCACCTTGTTGGGCACTTGTGGCTCTCTTAGTCATCTGTCTTATAGTCACCATGATATTGTAAATGGTAACTTATGATAAGACTGATAACATGAGAGGCCCAACAACAAGGTTTCTAAATTCTACTTTGTCTTTAGGGTACATAGTAAATAGTATGACTGATGTTTGTTTTGCTGTGTCTCCTGTAGCGGAACCAACCTCATTCATCTTGGGGTAAACTTGCCAAATTGGGAAAGATTGGCCCAATAACAACAGTTTGGACTGCGCCATGTCTGCCCATAGTTGGGAATCAGGGATCTACCTGGGCCCAATTTCATGGCTCTGCTAACCGCCGAATTCTGCGCTTACAATCACGATTCCTCGCTTACATGTAAGCGCCGAATTTCTGCGCTAGCCTTGTAAGCGTAGAATGCCTAGTAACGTGGAGTATGCACGCGCAGAAGCCAAAATTCGACGCTAACCTGTGAAATACGCTTGCCGTAAGCAAAGAATTCCCTGCTTCCGTAAGCGAAGATTCCTTGATTACGGTAAGCAGAGCCATGAAATTGGGCCCTTTACCCAACATTATTTTGATCCAGGCCCTACTTCTATCACAGATTGTGCATTTAACAATTTTGTTGAAGTGAATTTCAGTTAGAATTTGTTAGAGTCTTTCAATTTTCTACAGTATAATTTATGTTTTGTATTTAAATTCTATTTTTTTAGCAAAGAAGATGACGCAATTCACACTACCTCTGTGTCTACTTCTAGTGGTCCTCCTTGGACATGAGGGAGGAGCGACAGCATCTCAAGAAGAGAAGGGGCGTGTCTTTCACAATGAGTGGGCGGTGGAGATAGAGGGCGGAGAAAGAATCGCTAGAGACGTAGCAGAGGAATATGGTTTCACGTTTGTTAAAAAGGTTAGTTTATAAAAGACTTGACTTTGGGGTTGAACAACTGAGAAAAATTGACTAGAGTGGGACTCAAACCAAGGACCTCCGTATTAACGTGCCAGCGCTCTACCAACTGAGCTGTCTAGCCCTATGTTGGTGGCTCGAATTTCATTTAGGAACAAGTACACATGACTGCAGGATTTGTAGCTCAAAACATTTACTGGACCAGATAATTTGTTACAAAAAATTGACCAGAATCACAATGAGAAAAACACGTATAGGCCTATTTACTCAGTTTCACATTTCAGAAGATTTAGGCTATATGTCATTTTTCTTATTAGTGATGTACAGCTGGTGAAGTACTTCAATACTTGACAGAAGTAAACATTTTGTATCAGTTTTTAAATTGAAAATGAAGTTATTATTAAAAAAACACAAGACTTGTACATTTGTATGTTAACTTGATCGACGCTAAAATCACTTGCCTCGGCCTGCGATCCAGTGCTAATTTCGAGCCCTGCAATGCTTAGCAGATCTGTGGAAAACAGGCCCATAACCATGAGTATTTCTGTATTTGCTTGGTGACAAACATTCTTGGTCTGTGTAGGATGTTGCTGTGTACTCTAACCGTGTAGTGAAAGGGCAAATAATCCATCGGTCTTTTCACAGGATTAGAGTAAAAGAAATCAATGTTTAAACTGTCTTTAGTGAACACTAGACCCTATTTGTTTTGTGGGTTGCAATCTCAGTTTTGTTTGAGGTTGGGCTGATATCCACACATACTTGTACCGGACCATCCTCCCAAAAAAATGTTTTCTTGAGTTCAGAATAATTTCACACTGTACACATGTCAGGCCTGTATGCTTCGTTTTTGAAAGAGCAAGGGCACCAAGGCATTTTTTCCTTGTTAAAGGGCACCCTATGAGGAAATTGTTAATTTCTACAAAAAAGTCGACAATCAAATGAAGGTTATTTGGGGTCCATATGTTTATTGTTCGTTCAAAGATTTGTCAATTTTGGATGAAAAGTCTGGGCAATGATTAATTTTTTTTTAAAGCTTACTTTCAAATCTTTTGGAATTGCAGGCTGCCTGTTTTGTACCCATCGTGTCAACCTACATGCAAGAATTGTCAAGATTGGGAAAAAGCGAGCATTATCGAGAGGTCCCCCCTTTCCATTTTGAGCGATTTATAAAAATGACTTTGCCAAGCGATTTCCAGTGGGAGCAGGAGACATTATCGAGGGGTCCTCCCTTTCCATTTTTGAGCTAGGAGCACTCATGCAGGAGCAATGACCACAAGAGAATTTTTCAGGACTGCCCAGTTGTCAACTTTTTTGAACTCAGTGGTAGTAAACACTGTTCTAGTCCGAAGTTGTCTTTGGCCGTTCCACAAGAAGCACAACAAATTTTTGGCCTGTTGAAAGGGCAATGCCACTTTTATTTACTAAAGGGCACTTTCATTGGAAAATCTTAAAGTCAATGGGAAACTGTTGAAAGGGGCACCAAGGCCCACACCAAGGGCAACAGAGGCCATAGCCTCCGCGGCCTGCAAGTAGTTCAAGGCCTGATATTTTCCATAACATTTTTTGATTTTGTTTCTTCTTACAGGTGTTGTGGGTTGAACAGCAAGAAACTCTGTTCCATTTGAAAGGGCAAGGCCACTGTCATTTTCCAAAGGGCACATTGAGTTGTATTGAAACTTTCTAAGGGCACCAAGGCCAAGACCAGGGACAACAGAGGCCTGATGTTTCCATTAAATTCTTGATCTTTTTTCTTCTTTCAGGTGTTATGGGTTGAGCAGCAAGAAACTCTGTTTCACGTGAAGCGTGATGCGAAGGCCGTGCCCCACGATGCGACAGGAAGTGATTACGTGCCACCGTTTAACGATCCTAAGTTTCCACAGCAATGGTACCTGGTAAGTCATCTACTGATGTGTTCTTCATACCATTAAACAATTGTTGCACGCTGTGACGGCGTCCATGGCGTTTTGTACACCCGAGGCAGAAAATTTCCACCGAGGGTGTACAAAACCCATGGACCCCAAATCACAGCGTGCAACAATTGTTTTGTTTTGGTAACATGATTATTCCTCTTCTCAATACAGAATGCCTAGTCAGGGCTTGAAAATTTACACAAGACCGCTGGGCCGAGGCCAGTGATTTAAGTCCAGTTGCTCTTCTGTTTTTCTTCAAATGTTGACTTTGAGACTGATAAATGTCTTTCAATTTTGTATTGTATAAATTCTCTTTGGGAATTGTGATAGGAGGGTCTGGTCAATGTGGTCAAACTCAGTGTGTCTGTTTTTAATTAAAACAACATCAAAGTAAATGTTTTGTGGTTAATTTTGTGCTATTTATATTAGGCTTTTTATACAAATATTGAGTACATAATATGTGAGTGCATTTTTGCAGAATATAATTACTAGGTGAAGAAAAGAACTGTCCTGCTTATTAACTGCTACCTGGACAGAAGGTTAGGAAGTCGACTTCTCATTATCAGTCACTTTCGTTTTTGTACCAAATTAAACTTTTGTTTGGACATTGATACATGTAGGTATGGAACACATCAACGTGTGAATTTGTTCGGACATTGAACGGCCACAGACGAGGTATTGCTTGCCTACAATACAGAGATAGATTGGTGGTCAGTGGTTCATCAGATAACACAATCAGGTTAGTCAAGTCAATATATCTTTGTTTTGTTTTTTATTTGTTTATTTATTTGGTATTTTGATGAGAGATTTTATAGCATCACAAGGCCACAGACAGCTGCTTCAATTTGAGGGCTACACATTAACTGATGTTGGCTTCCGACCTTAATCAACTCTTACCAGGGGCCTGTGGCCATCTACTCCTGCGGCTGAACCAGGGTTACCCCTTCACATAATGTAGGCATGGGCATCATCTTCAAGGAGTCTGGCTCGTAGAGCAGAATGCGTCACAATTTGTTGACGAAGCAATTATGGTCAAGTGTCTTTTGGCATTTCTGTCATGACCATAACGCTTCTCAGTTTCAATTTTTGTGGCATAAAAACTTATAACTTTTTACATAACCACATTACTTCAAAGTGAAATGTTCCTCAAAATACTTTATATCATTGAAAGCTGCTGTAGGCTTCTAACCAAATTAATTTGATTACCAAACATACACCTTTGCCTTCTGCTGGGACTAAGAACAGAGATAGCAGCCAAAATGCTATGTATTGTCACTCTAGGTATTTAGTGAGCACAATACGGTTTCCATAGAAGTGAGTTGCATAAACAAAATAAACAATCTCGTCTGTCGTCAGAGACTTACTGTGGCATGCTTTTCGATTCTTTCTCAACATGACACAAATTTTGGCAGGGATCCCAGTATGATTACAGTGACCTCATCTCACAATTGGAGTGAATCACTTTTGAAAACCTCTTTTTTTTTTCTAATGCGCCACACAAATACTCCAGGCGTTATTTTCAACCTATCTGCAATACGTACAGGTGGTAGTGAGTTGACTCAACAGAGCCTGGACTTTCTGCAGGCATGATTGGGGAGACAGCATAAAATCTGATACATTTTATGGAGATTGCAATTTTTGTGTGTCAACTTTTGTTCTGAAGAAAACGGGGCTATAGTATCTTGCCTTCAATAAAGGCTCTTTTTCGTTAACAAAGCACCTTGTAAGCCATTACATGGTGCTATGTTAAAAGGAGTAGATCTCATAATTCAAACGTAATTCCACATCTTGCAGGAAATTCTGTATGTTTAAGCGCTGAGAAGCCCTTCAGGTGTATAAAGCGCTGTATAAATACTGATTAATAATATTATTATTGTTACATTGATGTTATAATTGTGTTGTCTTCATTTCAGGTTATGGGACATCGAATGCGGTGCATGTTTAAGAGTCTTAGAAGGTCATGAAGAACTAGTGCGATGCATTCGCTTTGACAACAAGCGCATTGTCAGCGGAGCTTATGACGGGTGAGTGAAATCTCTACAAACCTCAACCCCTCCCCCTTCCCCTCGCCCCATCACTGATTCAACATTGCTATAATCAAGTTAGGATCTGTGGCACAGTAAAAACACAATGAGTGCCCATAACAGGAAGTACTTAGTATGAGGGATTTTTCAATGAGATTGTCTGTCTTAGTTGAGGTGAGTCAACAAACATTGTAGTTGATCGGTTGGCTGAGAAACAAATTACTGTCATTTGTTGTGGTACCCGCTGCTAACATAAAGGATTTGAACTGCCTTAAGCTACCAGGCAATCACAGTGGTCTAATTGGTTTGACACTGCTCTAGAATTGCAAAGGTTGGGGGTTCAAATCCCACTCAAGTTGCCTATACTGCTAATACACATCGTTGTATATGGGTAGAACCAAACTTAATACTGCCATCCCATTTGAAAGAATTTGACAAAAAGATATATTGTCAGAAACAAAAACAGCACCTTGTTCAGGCCTGGAATTTCATCTTTGAGGAGGCCACTTTCATTTTACAAAAGGGCACTTCCACTAGAAAATCTTTGAAGGGGCACTATGGCCAAGACCAGGGCAAACAGAGCCCATGGCATGTTATATAAGGCCAAAGACCTGGCTTCTTTGAAATGGGTTGCATGTAATTGGTGTTCAAAACTTCATATTCATGAAGTGGCTTATTGCAGAGGGAGCCATTTGATGAGTTGGGTTTGTGGAATTGTTGAATGAAACTGCTAGAGATGGCATCTTTGGGCGTGTATGATACACTGAGTGTGTACAGACCTTTCCATTGTTGCGCTCTGGTAGGCATGTATGGGTGGGCAAATGTTTGTTAAAACACTCAATCTATTAATTGACATCAGAAACCGAATTCAATATTTATCAAACTTTCAAACGAAAACACCTTCCACAATTGTTTGCTTTGTTTCCAACAAATTCAACACTACATTTGAATATTTTTGTAACATTATTACAAACAGTAGCTATCTGTTTTTGATTTGCATTTGTGGCTTTCCATTGTTTTGAAAAAATTGGGGCTGTGACGTTGCAATAGAAAGGTCTATTATGACTCGGCACTTGCTCAAGACATAAACTACCCTAGTGCTTTGTTATCTTCACTTGGCCACACAGATGGTAGTGTTTGATAATGGTTGCACCACTGTAATGTACCTCTCAGAACAATGTCAGACTCACTCTCTTGGCACCAAATCAAGTTCACACATTTGACATTCGGGGCCAAGTGTCATCATTGGTTTGAAGTCACGTCATCGGGAGAGGAAATGACAGCAATATGACAGTTACGCAATATGACAGTTACTAGCGAGAGTGGGTGTTTGGGGGGGGGGGGTGTTCATTTAGAATCATGTGTCTTTGGTAAATTGCACCTGGGGATTTCCTGGCTGCTGTAGTAACAAAACCCCCCTTGTGGTTCCTAGGGACCCCAAACCCCCCTTGTGGTTCCTAGGGACCCCCAACACAAGGTTCCCCTGGTCAGAGTGACTCACGACTCCTCAGTGTTCAAGGCTGAAGATAAAGTTAACTGATGACAGTATATTATTATCAAAAACATTGATATCAATAATGTAGGATTTGAAACTTTGCATGGTGGGAGACTAATCAGGTAAGGTTTGCGGTAGCACCATGTGTAAATCTTTTTTCAGTATTGTTGGTTCTGAGTTTGCTCTGATCGTCTTCAGCGATTTTTCTTTGACAAAAGAAGACGTTCAGAGCATACTGATTGAAACTTAGAGTTGTCAACCACCGGTTCTTTTCAGAAACAACACTACTCAAACGAGATTTACACATGGTGCTACCACAAACCTCACCAGATAGCAAAAATATATCTGGTATCAGAGTTCAGGCTATCGTCTGCAAATAATCACTGTAAGCAAGATGTAATTTTGAGACTCGCCGAAAACTTGCTCAAGTTTTGTTGTAAAATGACATCACACAGTGAAAAGAGTACCATCTTTTTTGTTTACCGCACAACTATGCAGTATGCAGAAATACCACTTGCAGCATGTAGACATTTATCAAATACCCAGCCAGATTGGTCAGTGAATGTCTTGTGGGATTGTCTGTTCTACCTGAAGGTAAATAAGCAGTTTCTAAATCAGTTTGATTGTTTTGTGGTCGAGTGTACCGCAATAAGGTATTTTTAAATCATTTATGCATCGAGTCTGTGTTGTGATGCATTAAGAATTCTACAGAAGTTTCTGAACCTGTCCTGTAGATGTTGCCATCTACACACCAACTGATCATCCAGCAGTTCCTACTTTTTAAGAAAACATTTCTGGGAGTTTAATTGTGTAATATAGCTTATACATTGCTTGATGATAGAAAATTGTGACCAAAGTTGTTAATTTGTAATGGCCATTTTAAGGGATTTCACTCTGCAAATTCAAAAGAAGCAGTGCCGGCATTGCTTTAAAGCACTGTACAATCAAAATCTATACAATCAATATTTCACACTATGATTGCTTCACCCTCTGTCTGCCCTGGCAAATGGCCATACCCTGGGGATAGCCACCCTTGCTCCGGAGTAGGGGTAAGTGCAGGCCTGGGTATTCTTGAATCATGCAACCCTGTATAATTGGGACACAGTGTGAAAGTACCATGGGGTACCCCTGGGGTGAAAAACAGTTCTGGGGTACCCCTGGGGTGAAAAACAGTTCTGGGCTTCCCAGGGCTGTGTTCCACTGGGATAAGATATACAGTGTGAACAGGGCTCAAGGCAGTCCATCCAGTAGGTTGAACAGTTGGCTTGCACATTTGATTATTTAACATACTTCAATGTACCCATTACCTCAAAGAGGTATATTCTTGTGATTTGTACTCGAGTGTCAAGCTTCATCGTAAGAATGATCATTAATAATTAATTTACTACAAGTGATAGCTGTCCAATCAAGTGTCGAATTAGTGGTCAAATCTGAGCCCAATTTCATAGAGCTGATTAAGCACAAAAAGTACAATATGCTTACCAGAATATGGTTACCAGCCGAAATACCATGTCACATGTACAATTTGTGACTGGTATCATGCCTTATTTTGTTTGCTTAGCAGGAAATCTTTTAGCCTATATTGTTTGCTTAAGCAGCTCTGTGAAATTGGGCCCTGTATAGATGAAAACAGAATTATAACTTAAGTGGACAGCTTTCTTTCAGCGCCATCATTTTATTCTGCTGCTCAGAATGAACTGTTGGTGTTTCATTTCTGTAATGCAAGTTTGACTTGGGTGGAGTATTTTTTGGACTGGACAATCCTTGCTGAAACAAGGTTTATTTCTTTTGAGAAAAAAACAACAAAATGTTTTGTGTTCTACGTAGTGCAGAGTCTAAAGAAAGGGTCAAGAAATTGTAGTTAAAAAAATAAACATATTTGGTTTTAGGTTTTTTTTTTCTTCAGTTGCATTTCTTCATGTTAAACAGAGGATGTTTGCCAAGCCGTATTTTAAATTATGACCGTTTATTAGATATATTGTTATTATTTTTTTATTTATCCTCAGCCCGACATTTAAGTGGGGCATTTTTTTCCCAAGCTTATATAGATTGTATTTAGATTAAATTGGTATGTTAATAGATTGTTAAAAACAAATTAATGTACATGTGTATTAAAAAAAAAAATACAAAATCCAACCGTAACACTTTGTTTGATGTTGTTTTTATAATTGAAGTTTGAGTTTCCCCTCATATTCCCTTTGTATACCAAGGATGCGTAACTTGAGAGTCATGTGGCTGTTTTGTATCTGTTGTATTTCTTTTAAAGGCACTGGACACTATTCGTATTTACTCAAAATAATAACTGGTCTTTGAAAATTACCAAAGGTGTCCGGAGCCTTTAATCACCGCAGATATCTTTATCAAGTTTCAAAGAGTTATACTTCTCTGTTTCCATGGGTTTTTTTCGGCTTTATCACAAATATCTTACTCAAGTTCCTAAAAAGGATTCAAAGTTCTCTGTCTGCATCTTTGTCATGAAGCCGAAATAGCACATGAAAACAGGGAACAATTTAAATCCTTCAGAACTTTATTAAGAACTCTGTGATTATGCCGAAATAGGGCGTTAGAGTCTTCAATCTTTTTGACAACGATGTAGATCTTTGTGAATAAAGCCGAAACTGGACAGGGAAGCGGGGAACAGTCTGTATTTTTTAAAACTTTATTTAGATCTCTTTGATTATGCCGAATCAGGGCATAAAAGGTCCCTATTGAAAACGAAATATGACATGAATTCTGGTTCTAGTCTTGTTAAAACACGTCGGTGTGATAGCGCGCCCTCTTGAACCAAGACTAATCTGGTACCCGTAGGTACAGTTGGGGACCAACAGATAAATCGTTGAACATATTTACCGTTTTTTTAATCTTCAAATGAAACAAGGGAAAAAACTAACCCTTTACCCTTAACCGTTTTTTAAACTTGAAAACGGGAAAAAAAGAAAAAGAAAAAAACCTATGACCGTTTTTTAATCTTCCAAAAAGAGAAACGAAAAACAAACCCTTCCTGATCCGGAAATCAGAGAAACAGCGCCCGCTACGTTCGTTCACTACAAGCGTGTACAGTTTTTGCCGTGCATAGATCGGAACGTTGGTTGTGTGTGAGACTAAGGTAGGGCGGTTGATTGCACACATGAGCACTTCATTTCGCACTACATTGGCCCATTATAACACCACACAAAAATCATAATCACCGTTTTGATTGACATCAAATAAAATTAAAATAAAAAAGGCAGCATAGCACCCCCCCCCCCCTGTCCCACCCTAACCCACCCAGACATGGTTAATAAGCTTAATAATGGTAGGATGTTTTGATAAATTGGCCAATGAACATTGTTTACAAAACGATGTCGTATTTTAAATTCTTTTGGGAGGAATTATGAAATATGCACCACTCCCATCCATCAGCACCACCACCATTTGGACTGGCCGCCGCTATTGTATTTGGTAATTTGAGAACGGTATGTATGGAGATAAATATACTATTCACTTTTCTCAATACATCAAAATTGCAAGCACAGTTTTTATAATCCCCCTTCCAAATCCATGGACATGTATTTTGTTTCACCATAACCTACTTGCAAAAATTGTGAGGGGATGCCTTGTCCATAATGTCAAACCCTAAAATTTCAAACATTTTGGACAATATACATACAGGAACAACCAAATCATAGCTGTTTTGTTATTACCGTTTTTTAGTACTTGTAAAACAGATGGCGTCCATTTTAATCAACAGTGTTTTTAATACACAGGTAAGTAAAACCCATTACGTAAGTGTGTACACCGTGTACAACCATGGCCCCCCGGCCGTGACATGACCTAATTGGATGCGCACAAACATTCCAATGACTCCTTTTGTAAACGGATTTAAAAAAAAAACACAAACATTTCTAAGCACAGACATCCAATGCTCAACAGAAAAATGTTACCAGGTTACCAGCCAAATGTAAGTTAACTTTTTGTTGTGACTGGTGTCCTACTCAATTTATGCTAAGCAAAGAATTTCGTCAAGAGGTATTTTCTGCTTACCAGCTTTATGAAATTGGACCGCAATTAGACCTTGGGGGCCTACTTTACAATTTTTGTTTAGTTTTATCATTAATCTGAGATCTCTCAGATGTGTAAAACATGTGAGATGTGTCAAATTCCTCGAAATGTAAAACATCTTCTTAGCTAACATAGGAGAAATATCACAACGTATGTAAATTGATTATTGGCAATTGCCGATAAAATCGATAGTATCCATTAATTAGTAGTGCTCTTAATACACGGACAAACCCATGTCGTTAATGTGTACACTGTCTGAGCAAATAAGTCCGTGACATGACCGTTTTGGATGCGCACACGTTCGGAAAAACAACCTTTTGTTAAAGGATTAAGTCCCTTTGTCTTTGACAGTCGAAATTTTCTTTTCGTCCTTTTGGCGCGGATCCGGATCTTGTTTTTTACTTATCGTCTGCAACTGTGAAAAAGATGATGTCATTGCACTCCAGACCAATCACAGTCGACCATTCCGGGTTGGAAAAAAGTGCGGACCGAAAACTAGACCCGGAAATCACCTCGAAAAACCTATAAACCGTCGTTGGGAATGAAGAATATTTTGACAATTTCTCAGATTTTACTAAAAAAGGAAATTCAGTCACAATTTGTTTGGAAAATTACAACTTATTATCTAAATTTATAGAAAAATTTCTCCAGCGAAGGGATAAGTTCACTCAGAATTCCAGATTTACATATGTTTGTGTACAAATTAACCTCATTACTGCTATTCGGTCGCCCATGCTGCTGGGACCTGGGTGGGCGCCCTTGGCGGGCAAATCACTCTGGAGCTGGATTTCAACGGGTGTGGTTGTGTTATTGCAGCGGTAATTTTTAGTCAAATTTCAACTTTTGTTAAAATTACTTTCCCGTGAGTTTGGAGAGCTGTTTCACACCCTAAACCCAACCAAAGAGTTCGCTTGTCATAAGGTAAGAATAAACTACGTGTTTAAAACTTTAAACCAATTTTTAGTCTGAAAAAGGAGGCTAGAACTCAACATCCATCTCACCTTTCCCGGCAGCCGAAAACATTTTGACCAATGCCTATCTTGCAAAAGAATGCGTATCTAAGTCAACAGTTGTGCCAAGTTCTCTCATGTTGCTTTGTTATTTTTCCCCGTAGGGCGACAACGACAGTGAGAAGTTTTTCTTGCTGACGACCGAGAGCTCTTCCTCCCCGACGAAACGAAGCTCCCAGACGCCAAGAGGCAAGGCAGGCCCTACACTCATGACACTTCACAGCGCCGGACTCGACGAACTTCAAGAGTTCGTCTGGGGTAAGTCAGAAACAACCCCTTAAATTAAGCAGAGAAACTGCTCCCAAAACTCACACGCAGTGAGTTGAAGAAAAAAAATCCTCTGCCAAACCAAATTTTCTCATGTGAAATTTTAAAAAACGTTTACCCAATTAGCCAAACGCACAGATTTTACGAAGACAATTCCCCCTGCCAATCCAACTTGTCTTTTGTGAAATTTTAAACTATATTTGCCGTCAAAAAAGTTAACCAGGCTCACAATTTGTCTTTTGTGAAATTTTAGACTAAATTTTTGCCGCCCCCCAAAAAGTTGCCAACACGCACAGATTTTAAGAAGAAGAAGAACAAAAACCTGCCAAACCAAACTTCTGATGTGCAATTTCAGACCAAATTTTTGTAAAAAAAAACCGGTTTTTTCGTTTTGTTCGTTTTTTCCCTTCTTTCTAAACATGTTATTCTTCAACTTCAAAATCGCAACGTACACCCGCCATGCCCGTCTGGCGTCGAGCGTCGAGTCTAAATCGTTTTATTTTTGTAGCCATCCCTGTCCCCACAAAATAAAGTTCACGAAGTTATACATTACTCATGGTAATTTTAAAAAATAAAACAACTGCCAAACGAAATGTTTTTACGTGAAACTCCAGACTAAATTTTTGCCGTAAAAGTTTCTTCGTTCATGTCGTTTTTTTTAAAACATGTCATGGCTTCAATTGTAACATTTACAACGTTCACCGGTCATGCCCGTCTGGCGTTGAGTCTAATCGTGTTTTTAGCCATCCCTGTCCGGACAAAATAAAGTTCACGAAGTTGTACATTAGCCATGAAAATGTTTTAAATAAAAAAACTGCCAAACCAAATTTTCTTATATGTAATTTCTCACTCAATTTTCGCCGTCAAAGTGTCTTCCTTTAGTTCTGTAATTATTTAGTTCTGGAACATGTCATTGCCTCAATTCCAATTTTAAAACGTACACCCCTCAGGCCCGTCTTGCGTTGAGAAATTCCTTTTTTAGCCATCCCTTCACCAAATAAATCCCTTTCCCAAGTTTTGCTTAGCCAAACAATTTGTCAAGCAGTATTTTGTGCTAAACACTTAAACAGCTCAATTAAGTTCTGCATTATAGGTCATTGAAAATGGATTAATCGTTTCTGGAGCTAGGTCATAATAGGTGACTGGTATTAATTCTATACCAACATTGTTGAATGTAACATTTTGGCCGAACCAGACAACAGGTGGATTAGCTACCAATGATTGGCTGGTATGGGCTAAAAATTCCAGGTTGTATAGACATACATCGTTTAACTAGTGTTCAAAGGCAGATGATTGCTTCTTTCAGACACCAACAATGAAAGTTGGAATGTAGACGTTGACATGCGGCAATACAGGTGCAAATTGTATTACTATTAGGGTTTCTGTAAAGGCATGAATATTATTATTCTGACTCGGAAAAGTATGTTCAAAAGATAGGAAAACTGTCACAATAGGGGCCCATGGTCGTGTTAAGTGATAAGATTTCTTCACAGAAGAGGTCTATTTATGGGGGTTGTCATGAAAGGTGTGAATGTTTTGCATATGTGGACAAAATTAGGTGAGTCAGCCTAAACTTCCTCCTTGGTGGAGTTTGAGTTATTTTCTGTGAAAAAAAATGTGTGCCTTGTTGAGACATACACAGTGACTTGAGGTTTAGTAAACAACAGATTTTGTTTAGCACTTTGCATGTAGGTGTATCATTTTTAGAAACATGCAGAGTAACTTAAGGGTTTATTAAGCAAAAAATAAGCAAAATGCGGCTCTTGAGTATTATGCGTGTAGTTGTGCCCTTGTTGAAACATACAGAGTGACTTAAAGTTTAGTGAGGACAAAATAAACAAAAAGTTGCTTTGAGGTTTTTTTCCCTTAGGTGTGCCCTTGTTGAAACATACAGAGTGTCTTTAGGTTTAGTGACAGTAAATAAAATCATTGTTCTTTGCATGTAGGTATGACCTTGTTGAAAAATACAGAGTGACTATAGGTTTAGTAAACACGAAAAAACAAAATGCTCGTTTGAGTATTTTGCGATTAGGTTGACCTTGTCGGTTTAGTAAATAAAAATAAAAATATGCTGTTTTGAGTATTTTGACTATGTTGAGACATGACGAATGTCTTTAGGTCTAGTAACATATATTGTGGGTGTTGAAACTTACAGAGTGACTCTAGGTTTAGGAAACACAAAGAAAAAAATGCTTGTTTGAGTATTTTGCGATTAGGTTGACCTTGTCGGTTTAGTAAATAAAAAAATTTAAAATGCTGTTTTGAGTATTTTTACTATGTTGAGACATACAAGAGTGTCTTTAGGTTTAGTAAAATATTGTGTGTGTTGAAACATTCAGAGTGACTCTAGGTTTATTAAACACGAAAAAAATGCTCGTTTGAGTATTTTGCGATTGGGTTGACCTTGTCGGTTTAGTAAAAAAGATTTGTTTAAATGTTGTTTTGAGTATTTTGACCATGTTGAGACATACAGAGTGTATCTAGGTTTAGTAAAATATTGTGGGTGTTGAAAAATACAGAGTGTCTTTAGGTTAAGTGAAGAGTAAATAAAATCGTTGTTCTTTGAATGTAGGTATGACCTTGTTGAAAAATACAGCGTGACTCTAGGTTAAGTAAACACGAAAACAACAAAATGCTCGTTTGAGTACTTTGCGATTAGGTTGACCTTGTTGGTTAGTAAATAAAAATTAAAAAAAATGTTGATTTTTTTTACCATGTTGAGACCTACAGACAATAAACAAAATGCTGTTTTGAGTATTTTGACCATGTTGAGACATACAGTGTGTCTTTAGGTTTAGTAAAATATTTTGGGTGTTGAAACATACAGAGTGACTGTAGGTTTAGTAAACACGAAAAAAACCAAAATGCTCGTATGAGTATTTTGCGATTAGGTTGACCTTGTCAGTTTAGTAAATAAAAATAAACAGAATGCTGTTTTGATTATTTTGACCATGTTGAGACATACAGAGTGTCTTTAGGTTTTGTAAAACATTGTGGGTGTTGAAACATACAGAGTGACTCTAGGTTTAGTGAAGAGTAAACCGAATCATTGTTCTTTGCATGTAGGTATGACCTTGTTGAAAAATACAGAGTGACTCTAGGTTTAGTAAACACGAAAAAACAAAATGCTCGTTTGAGTATTTTGCGATTAGGTTGACCTTGTCGGTTTAGTAAATAAAAATAAAAATATGCTGTTTTGAGTATTTTGACTATGTTGAGACATGCCGAATGTCTTTAGGTCTAGTAACATATATTGTGGGTGTTGAAACATACAGAGTGACTCTAGGTTTAGGAAACACAATGAAAAAAATGCTTGTTTGAGTATTTTGCGATTAGGTTGACCTTGTCGTTTTAGTAAATAAAAAAATTTAAAATGCTGTTTTGAGTATTTTTACTATATTGAGACATACAAGAGTGTCTTTAGGTTTAGTAAAATATTGTGTGTGTTGAAACATTCAGAGTGACTCTAGGTTAAGTAAACACGAAAACAACAAAATGCTCATTTGAGTACTTTGCGATTAGGTTGACCTTGTTGGTTAGTAAATAAAAAAATAAAAAAATGTTGATTTTTTTTACCATGTTGAGACCTACAGACAATAAACAAAATGCTGTTTTGAGTATTTTGACCATGTTGAGACATACAGTGTGTCTTTAGGTTTAGTAAAATATTGTGGGTGTTGAAACATACAGAGTGACTGTAGGTTTAGTAAACACGAAAAAAAACAAAATGCTCGTATGAGTATTTTGCGATTAGGTTGACCTTGTCGTTTTAGTAAATAAAAATAAACAAAATGTTGTTTGAGTATTTTGACCATGTTCAGACATACAGAGTGTCTTTAGGTTAAGTAAAATATTGTGGGTGTTGAAACATACAGAGTGTCTTTAGGTTTAGTGAAGAGTAAATAAAATCATTGTTCTTTGCATGTAGGTATGACCTTGTTGAAAAATACAGAGTGACTATAGGTTTAGTAAACACGAAAAAACAAAATGCTCGTTTGAGTATTTTGCGATTAGGTTGACCTTGTCGGTTTAGTAAATAAAAATTAAAAAAGCTGTTTTGAGTATTTTGACTATGTTGAGACATGCCAAATGTCTTTAGGTCTAGAAACATACATGTGGGTGTTGAAACATACAGAGTGACTTAAAGTTTAGTGAGGACAAAAATAAACAAAAAGTTGCTTTGAGGTTTGTTTTCCCTTAGGTGTGCCCTTGTTGAAACATACAGAGTGTCTTTAGGTTTAGTGACAGTAAATAAAATCATTGTTCTTTGCATGTAGGTATGACCTTGTTGAAAAATACAGAGTGACTATAGGTTTAGTAAACACGAAAAAACAAAATGCTCGTTTGAGTATTTTGCGATTAGGTTGACCTTGTCGGTTAAGTAAATAAAAATAAAAATATGCTGTTTTGAGTATTTTGACTATGTTGAGACATGACGAATGTCTTTAGGTCTAGTAACATATATTGTGGGTGTTGAAACTTACAGAGTGACTCTAGGTTTAGGAAACACAAAGAAAAAAATGCTTGTTTGAGTATTTTGCGATATAGGTTGACCTTGTCGGTTTAGTAAATAAAAAAATTTAAAATGCTGTTTTGAGTATTTTTACTATATTGAGACATACAAGAGTGTCTTTAGGTTTAGTAAAATATTGTGTGTGTTGAAACATTCAGAGTGACTCTAGGTTTATTAAACACGAAAAAAATGCTCGTTTGAGTATTTTGCGATTAGGTTGACCTTGTCGGTTTAGTAAAAAAGATTTGTTTAAATGTTGTTTTGAGTATTTTGACCATGTTGAGACATACAGAGTGTATCTAGGTTTAGTAAAATATTGTGGGTGTTGAAAAATACAGAGTGTCTTTAGGTTAAGTGAAGAGTAAATAAAATCGTTGTTCTTTGAATGTAGGTATGACCTTGTTGAAAAATACAGCGTGACTCTAGGTTAAGTAAACACGAAAACAACAAAATGCTCGTTTGAGTACTTTGCGATTAGGTTGACCTTGTTGGTTAGTAAATAAAATAAAAAAAATGTTGATTTTTTTTACCATGTTGAGACCTACAGACAATAAACAAAATGCTGTTTTGAGTATTTTGACCATGTTGAGACATACAGTGTGTCTTTAGGTTTAGTAAAATATTGTGGGTGTTGAAACATACAGAGTGACTGTAGGTTTAGTAAACACGAAAAAAACCAAAATGCTCGTATGAGTATTTTGCGATTAGGTTGACCTTGTCAGTTTAGTAAATAAAAATAAACAGAATGCTGTTTTGAGTATTTTGACCATGTTGAGACATACAGAGTGTCTTTAGGTTTTGTAAAATATTGTGGGTGTTGAAACATACAGAGTGACTCTAGGTTTAGTGAAGAGTAAACCGAATCATTGTTCTTTGCATGTAGGTATGACCTTGTTGAAAAATACAGAGTGACTCTAGGTTTAGTAAACACGAAAAAACAAAATGCTCGTTTGAGTATTTTGCGATTAGGTTGACCTTGTCGGTTTAGTAAATAAAAATAAAAATATGCTGTTTTGAGTATTTTGACTATGTTGAGACATGCCGAATGTCTTTAGGTCTAGTAACATATATTGTGGGTGTTGAAACATACAGAGTGACTCTAGGTTTAGGAAACACAAAGAAAAAAATGCTTGTTTGAGTATTTTGCGATTAGGTTGACCTTGTCGTTTTAGTAAATACAAAAATTTAAAATGCTGTTTTGAGTATTTTTACTATATTGAGACATACAAGAGTGTCTTTAGGTTTAGTAAAATATTGTGTGTGTTGAAACATTCAGAGTGACTCTAGGTTAAGTAAACACGAAAACAACAAAATGCTCGTTTGAGTACTTTGCGATTAGGTTGACCTTGTTGGTTAGTAAATAAAAAAATTGAAAAATGTTGATTTTTTTTACCATGTTGAGACCTACAGACAATAAACAAAATGCTGTTTTGAGTATTTTGACCATGTTGAGACATACAGTGTGTCTTTAGGTTTAGTAAAATATTGTGGGTGTTGAAACATACAGAGTGACTGTAGGTTTAGTAAACACGAAAAAAAAAAAAAATGCTCGTATGAGTATTTTGCGATTAGGTTGACCTTGTCAGTTTAGTAAATAAAAATAAACAAAATGTTGTTGTGAGTATTTTGACCATGTTCAGACATACAGAGTGTCTTTAGGTCAAGTAAAATATTGTGGGTGTTGAAACATACAGAGTGTCTTTAGGTTAAGTGACGAGTAAATAAAATCGTTGTTCTTTGCATGTAGGTATGACCTTGTTGAAAAATACAGAGTGACTCTAGGTTTAGTAAACGCGAAAAGAACAAAATGTTCGTTTGAGTATTTTGCGATTAGGTTGACCTTGTCGGTTTAGTAAATAAAAAATTTAAAAATGCTGTTTTGAGTATTTTTACTATATTGAGACATACAAGAGTGTCTTTAGGTTTAGTAAAATATTGTGTGTGTTGAAACATTACAGAGTGACTCTAGGTTTAGTGAAGAGTAAAAACAAAATGCTCGTTTGAGTATTTTGCGATTAGGTTGACCTTGTCGGTTTAGTAAATAAAAGATTTAAAAAATGTTGTTGTGAGTATTTTGACCATGTTCAGACATACAGAGTGTCTTTAGGTTAAGTAAAATATTGTGGGTGTTGAAACATACAGAGTGTCTTTAGGTTTAGTGAAGAGTAAATAAAATCATTGTTCTTTGCATGTAGGTATGACCTTGTTGAAAAATACAGAGTGACTATAGGTTTAGTAAACACGAAAAAACAAAATGCTCGTTTGAGTATTTTGCGATTAGGTTGACCTTGTCGGTTTAGTAAATAAAAATAAAAATATGCTGTTTTGAGTATTTTGACTATGTTGAGACATGCCAAATGTCTTTAGGTCTAGAAACATATATTGTGGGTGTTGAAACATACAGAGTGACTCTAGGTTTAGGAAACACAAAGAAAAAAATGCTTGTTTGAGTATTTTGCGATTAGGTTGACCCTGTCGTTTTAGTAAATAAAAATAAACAAAATGTTGTTTTGAGTATTTTGACCATGTTCAGACATACAGAGTGTCTTTAGGTCAAGTAAAATATTGTGGGTGTTGAAACATACAGAGTGTCTTTAGGTTAAGTAAACACGAAAACAACAAAATGCTCGTTTGAGTACTTTGCGATTAGGTTGACCTTGTTGGTTAGTAAAAATAAACAAAAATGTTGATTTTTTTTACCATGTTGAGACCTACAGACAATAAACAAAATGCTGTTTTGAGTATTTTGACCATGTTGAGACATACAGTGTGTCTTTAGGTTTAGTTAAATATTGTGGGTGTTGAAGCATACAGAGTGACTGTAGGTTTAGTAAACACGAAAAAAAATGCTCGTTTGAGTAGTTTGCGATTAGGTTGACCTTGTCATTTTAGTAGATAAAAATAAACAGAATGCTGTTTTGAGTATTTTGACCATGTTGAGACATACAGAGTGTCTTTAGAATTAGTAAAATATTGTGGGTGTTGACCTTGCCGGTTTTGTAAATAAAAATAAACAAAATGCTGTTTGGGTACTTTGACCATGTTGAGACATACAGAGTGTCTTTAGGTTTAATGAAGAGTAAATAAATATGCTGTTTTGTTGTAATGTGCGTGAGTTGTAACCACGTTGAAAAATACAGTGACTTTAGGTTAAGTAAACAATAAATAAACAAAAGGTTGCTTTGAGTTTTTTTCCCTTAGGTACATGTGACCTTGTTGAAACACGCAGTAAGGGACTTTGAGTATTGTAAACAAAAATTAACAACAAGTGTGTTGTTTTGAGTATTTTGCGAGTAGGTTGACCTTCTTGAAACATGCAGAGTGACTTTAGGTTCGGTAAACAACAAATAAACAAAAGTTGCTTTGAGGTTTTCCCTTAGGTTTATGTAGCCTTGTTGAAACATGCAGAGTCACATGTTGTCTCGAGTATTTTGCGAGTAGTAGGTTGACCTTGTTGAAACAAGAAGAGTGACTTTAGGTTTAGTAAACAACAAATAAACAAAAGGTTGCTTTGAGGTTTTTTTCCCACTAGGTTTATGTAGCCTTGTTGAAACATGCAGAGTCACTTTAGGTTTAGTAAACAAAATAAGCAACATGTTGTTTTGAGTATTTTGCGAGTAGGTAAAACTTGTTGAAGCATTTAGAGTGACTCTAGGTTCAATAAACAAAAAATAAACAAAAGATTGTTTCGAGTATTTTGCATGTAGGTGTGTCATTGTTCAAACATTGCGAGTGACTCTAGATGTAATAAACAACAAATAAACAAAATGCTCATTTGAGAATCATATCAAAATATTTCCTTGTTAAGCTTGGAAGTGCCTGTGTGCAAATAGAAAGTCAAGACAAAAAAAATAAAAATACTATCTTGTGTCAATTTGTTTTGACCTACCTACCTTGGGTTACACAGGAAGACTAACACAAATTAATGTTACATTATAGTCTTTTTCACTGCAGATGCAAGACATTTAAACTTGAGAGGCTTCTTAAAACTCCAACCTACTGGTAAATACGGAGCTTCATCTCTATTTCGATGGAACTATGTTGTCCTGGAGTATGACAATAAACTACACTCCAGGCTTACCTGGCTCAACATCTGTCAGTACCTGGTTCACACCTAGAAGAAGGCGACAGTTCTCCTCGATCATGGGCCTTCTTCACCTCAAGACCTACTGGGCCATTTCTCCTTCAGTAACTAGGGTATCAATATGGGACTTATCTCCTTCAAGAGCTCGTTCTTCTTCGTTTATTTCTTTTCATGTTTCTGTTGCAAAAAGTTTAAACTCTTTGGTGCATATGTGTAGCACTGATTACAAGGGTACCTCTTTTGCTCAAAATGGAAACTTGAAAAAGAAAATGCAAATGTTCTCCTTCAGACACACAGTTAAGTTAATTGTTTACCCCCCCCCCCCCCCCCCCAAATGGAACTATGCTGTCCTGGAGTATGACAATAAACTACACCCCAGCCTTACCTGGCTCAACATCTGTCATCGCCTGGTTCGCACCTAGAAGAAGACGACAGTTCTCCTCGATCATGGGCCTTTTTCACCTCAAGACCTACTGGGTAATTTCTCCTTCAGTACCTAGGGTATCAATTTGGGACTAATCTCCTTCAAGAACTCGTTCTTCTTCGATTTTTTCTTTCCATGTTCCTGTTGCAAAAAGTTTAACTCTTTGGTGCATATTTGTAGCACTGATTACAAGAGTACCTCTTTTGCTCAAAATGGAAACTTGAAGAAAAAAAACCTCAAATGTTCTCCTTCAGACACACTGTTAAGTTACCCCCCCCCCCCCCCCCAATGGAACTATGCTGTCCTGGAGTATGACAATAAACTACACCCCAGGCTTACCTGGCTCAACATCTGTCAGTGCCTGGTTTGCACCTAGAAGAAGACGACAGTTCTCCTCGATCATGGGCCTTCTTCACCTCAAGACCTACTGAGCCATTTCTCCTTCAGTACCTAGGGTATCAATTTGGGACTAATCTCCTTCAAGAGCTCGTTCTTCTTCGTTTTTTTCTTTTCATGTTTCTGTTGCAAAAAGTTTTAACTCTTTGGTGCATATGTGTAGCACTGATTACAAGGGTACCTCTTTTGCTCAAAATGGAAACTTGGAAAAGAAAATGCAATGTTCTCCTTCAGACACACCGTTAAGTAACCCTCCCCCCCCCCCCCAGATGGAACTATGCTGTCCTGGAGAATGACAATAAACTTCACCCCAGGCTTACCTGGCTCAACAGCTGTCAGTGCCTGGTTCGCACGTAGAAGAAGACGACAATTCTCCTCAATCATGGGCCTTTTTCACCTCAAGACCTACTGGGTAATTTCTCCTTCAGTACCTAGGGTATCAATTTGGGACTAATCTCCTTCAAGAACTCGTTCTTCTTCGATTTTTTCTTTCCATGTTCCTGTTGCAAAAAGTTTTAACTCTTTGGTGCATATTTGTAGCACTGATTACAAGAGTACCTCTTTTGCTCAAAATGGAAACTTGAAGAAAAAAAAACTCAAATGTTCTCCTTTAGACACACTGTTAAGTTACCCCCCCCCCCCCCAATGGAACTATGCTGTCCTGGAGTATGACAATAAACTACACCCCAGGCTTACCTGGCTCAACATCTGTCAGTGCCTGGTTGCACCTAGAAGAAGACGACAGTTCTCCTCGATCATGGGCCTTCTTCACCTCAAGACCTACTGAGCCATTTCTCCTTCAGTACCTAGGGTATCAATGTGGGACTAATCTCCTTCAAGAGCTCGTTCTTCTTCGTTTTTTTCTTTTCATGTTTCTGTTGCAAAAAGTTTTAACTCTTTGGTGCATATGTGTAGCACTGATTACAAGGGTACCTCTTTTGCTCAAAATGGAAACTTGGAAAAAAAAATGCAATGTTCTCCTTCAGACACACCGTTAAGTAACCCTCCCCCCCCCCAGATGGAACTATGCTGTCCTGGAGAATGACAATAAACTTCACCCCAGGCTTACCTGGCTCAACAGCTGTCAGTGCCTGGTTCGCACCTAGAAGAAGACGACAGTTCTCCTCGATCATGGGCCTTTTTCACCTCACGACCTACTGGGTAATTTCTCCTTCAGTACCTAGGGTATCAATTTGGGACTAATCTCCTTCAAGAACTCGTTCTTCATCGTTTTTTTCTTTTCATGTTTCTGTTGCAAAAAGTTTAACTCTTTGGTGCATATTTGTAGCACTGATTACAAGAGTACCTCTTTTGCTCAAAATGGAAACTTGAAGAAAAAAAAAATGCAAATGTTCTCCTTCAGACACACCGTTAAGTTACCCCCCCCCCCCCCCCAATGGAACTATGCTGTCCTGGAGTATGACAATAAACTTCATCCCAGGCTTACCTGGCTCAACATCTGTCAGTGCCTGGTTCGCTTCGCACCTAAAAGAAGACGACAGTTCTCCTCGATCATGGGCCTTCTTCACCTCAAGACGTACTGGGCATTTTCTCCTTCAGTACCTAGGGTATCAATTCGGGACTAATCTCTTTCAAGAACTGGTTCTTCGTCGTTTTTTTCTTTTCATGTTTCTGTTGCAAAAAGTTTAAACTCTTTGGTGCATATTTGTAGCACTGATTACAAGAGTACCTCTTTTGCTCAAAATGGAAACTTGGAAAAAAAAATGCAATGTTCTCCTTCAGACACACCGTTAAGTTACCCCCCCCCCCCCCCCCCCAGATGGAACTATGCTGTCTTGGAGTATGACAATAAACTTCACCCCAGGCTTACCTGGCTCAACATCTGTCAGTGCCTGGTTCGCACCTAGAAGAAGACGACAGTTCTCCTCGATCATGGGCCTTTTTCACCTCAAGACCTACTGGGTAATTTCTCCTTCAGTACCTAGGGTATCAACTTGGGACTAATCTCCTTCAAGAACTCGTTCTTCTTCGTTTTTTTCTTTTCATGTTTCTGTTGGAAAAAGTTTTAACTCTTTGGTGCATATTTGTAGCACTGATTACAAGAGTACCTCTTTTGCTCAAAATGGAAACTTGAAAAAAGAAATGCAATGTTCTCCTTCAGACACACCGTTAAGTAACCCTCCCCCCCCCCCCCCCCAATGGAACTATGCTGTCCTGGAGTATGACAATAAACTTCACCCCAGGCTTACCTGGCTCAACATCTGTCAGTGCCTGGTTCGCACCTAGAAGAAGACGACAGTTCTCCTCGATCATGGGCCTTTTCACCTCAAGACCTACTGGGTAATTTCTCCTTCAGTACCTAGGGTATCAACTTGGGACTAATCTCCTTCAAGAACTCGTTCTTCTTCGTTTTTTTCTTTTCATGTTTCTGTTGGAAAAAGTTTTAACTCTTTGGTGCATATTTGTAGCACTGATTACAAGGGTACCTCTTTTGCTCAAAATGGAAACTTGAAAAAGAAAACGCAAATGTTCTCCTTCAGACACACAGTTAAGTTAATTACTTACCCCCCCCCCCCCCCCCGAATGGAACTATGCTGTCCTGGAGTATGACAATAAACTTCACCCCAGGCTTACCTGGCTCAACATCTGTCATCGCCTGGTTCGCACCTAGAAGAAGACGACAGTTCTCCTCGATCATGGGCCTTTTTCACCTCAAGACCTACTGGGTAATTTCTCCTTCAGTACCTAGGGTATCAACTTGGGACTAATCTCCTTCAAGAACTCGTTCTTCTTCGTTTTTTTCTTTTCATGTTTCTGTTGGAAAAAGTTTTAACTCTTTGGTGCATATTTGTAGCACTGATTACAAGAGTACCTCTTTTGCTCAAAATGGAAACTTGAAAAAAGAAATGCAATGTTCTCCTTCAGACACACCGTTAAGTAACCCTCCCCCCCCCCCCCCCCCCCCCCAATGGAACTATGCTGTCCTGGAGAATGACAATAAACTACACCCCAGGCTTACCTGGCTCAACAGCTGTCAGTGCCTGGTTCGCACGTAGAAGAAGACGACAATTCTCCTCAATCATGGGCCTTTTTCACCTCAAGACCTACTGGGTAATTTCTCCTTCAGTACCTAGGGTATCAATTTGGGACTAATCTCCTTCAAGAACTCGTTCTTCTTCGTTTTTTCTTTCCATGTTCCTGTTGCAAAAAGTTTTAACTCTTTGGTGCATATTTGTAGCACTGATTACAAGAGTACCTCTTTTGCTCAAAATGGAAACTTGAAAAAAAAAGAATGCAAATGTTCTCCTTCATACACACCGTTAAGTAACCCTCCCCCCCCCCCCCAATGGAACTATGCTGTCCTGGAGTATGACAATAAACTACACCCCAGGCTTACCTGGCTCAACATCTGTCAGTGCCTGGTTGCACCTAGAAGAAGACGACAGTTCTCCTCGATCATGGGCCTTCTTCACCTCAAGACCTACTGAGCCATTTCTCCTTCAGTACCTAGGGTATCAATTTGGGACTAATCTCCTTCAAGAGCTCGTTCTTCTTCGTTTTTTTCTTTTCATGTTTCTGTTGCAAAAAGTTTAACTCTTTGGTGCATATGTGTAGCACTGATTACAAGGGTACCTCTTTTGCTCAAAATGGAAACTTGGAAAAAAAAAATGCAATGTTCTCCTTCAGACACACCGTTAAGTAACCCTCCCCCCCCCCCCAGATGGAACTATGCTGTCCTGGAGTATGACAATAAACTTCACCCCAGGCTTACCTGGCTCAACATCTGTCAGTGCCTGGTTCGCACCTAGAAGAAGACGACAGTTCTCCTCGATCATGGGCCTTCTTCACCTCAAGACCTACTGGGTAATTTCTCCTTCAGTACCTAGGGTATCAATTTGGGACTAATCTCCTTCAAGAACTCGTTCTTCTTCGTTTTTTTCTTTTCATGTTTCTGTTGCAAAAAGTTTAACTCTTTGGTGCATATTTGTAGCACTGATTACAAGAGTACCTCTTTTGCTCAAAATGGAAACTTGAAGAAAAAAAAATGCAAATGTTCTCCTTCAGACACACCGTTAAGTTACCCCCCCCCCCCCCCCAATGGAACTATGCTGTCCTGGAGTATGACAATAAACTACATCCCAGGCTTACCTGGCTCAACATCTGTCAGTGCCTGGTTCGCACCTAGAAGAAGACGACAGTTCTCCTCGATCATGGGCCTTCTTCACCTCAAGACCTACTGGGCCATTTCTCCTTCAGTACCTAGGGTATCAATTCGGGACTAATCTCCTTCAAGAGCTCGTTCTTCTTCGTTTTTTTCTTTTCATGTTTCTGTTGCAAAAAGTTTAAACTCTTTGGTGCATATTTGTAGCACTGATTACAAGAGTACCTCTTTTGCTCAAAATGGAAACTTGGAAAAAAAAAATGCAATGTTCTCCTTCAGACACACCGTTAAGTTACCCCCCCCCCCCCCCAGATGGAACTATGCTGTCCTGGAGTATGACAATAAACTTCACCCCAGGCTTACCTGGCTCAACATCTGTCAGTGCCTGGTTCGCACCTAGAAGAAGACGACAGTTCTCCTCGATCATGGGCCTTCTTCACCTCAAGACCTACTGGGTAATTTCTCCTTCAGTACCTAGGGTATCAATTTGGGACTAATCTCCTTCAAGAACTCGTTCTTCTTCGTTTTTTTCTTTTCATGTTTCTGTTGCAAAAAGTTTTAACTCTTTGGTGCATATTTGTAGCACTGATTACAAGAGTACCTCTTTTGCTCAAAATGGAAACTTGAAAAAAGAAATGCAATGTTCTCCTTCAGACACACCGTTAAGTAACCCTCCCCCCCCCCCCAATGGAACTATGCTGTCCTGGAGTATGACAATAAACTTCACCCCAGGCTTACCTGGCTCAACATCTGTCAGTGCCTGGTTCGCACCTAGAAGAAGACGACAGTTCTCCTCGATCATGGGCCTTTTTCACCTCAAGACCTACTGGGTAATTTCTCCTTCAGTACCTAGGGTATCAACTTGGGACTAATCTCCTTCAAGAACTCGTTCTTCTTCGTTTTTTTCTTTTCATGTTTCTGTTGGAAAAAGTTTTAACTCTTTGGTGCATATTTGTAGCACTGATTACAAGGGTACCTCTTTTGCTCAAAATGGAAACTTGAAAAAGAAAACGCAAATGTTCTCCTTCAGACACACAGTTAAGTTAATTACTTACCCCCCCCCCCCCCCAGATGGAACTATGCTGTCCTGGAGTATGACAATAAACTACACCCCAGGCTTACCTGGCTCAACATCTGTCAGTGCCTGGTTCGCACCTAGAAGAAGACGACAGTTCTCCTCGATCATGGGCCTTCTTCACCTCAAGACCTACTGGGTAATTTCTCCTTCAGTACCTAGGGTATCAATTTGGGACTAATCTCCTTCAAGAACTCGTTCTTCTTCGTTTTTTTCTTTTCATGTTTCTGTTGCAAAAAGTTTTAACTCTTTGGTGCATATTTGTAGCACTGATTACAAGAGTACCTCTTTTGCTCAAAATGGAAACTTGAAAAAAAAAAATGCAAATGTTCTCCTTCAGACACACCATTAAGTTACCCCCCCCCCCCCCCAATGGAACTATGCTGTCCTGGAGTATGACAATAAACTACACCCCAGGCTTACCTGGCTCAACATCTGTCAGTGCCTGGTTCACACCTAGAAGAAGGCGACAGTTCTCCTCGATCATGGGCCTTCTTCACCTCAAGACCTACTGGGTAATTTCTCCTTCAGTAACTAGGGTATCAATTTGGGACTAATATCCTTCAAGAACTCGTTCTTCTTCGTTTTTTTTCTTTTCATGTTTCTGTTGCAAAAAGTTTTAACTCTTTGGTGCATATTTGTAGCACTGATCGCCAGAGAACCTCTTTTGCTCAAAATGGAAACTTGAAGAAAAAAAATGCAAATGTTCTCCTTCAGACACACCGTTGAGTTACCCCCCCCCCCCCCAATGGAACTATGCTGTCCTGGAGTATGACAATAAACTACACCCCAGGCTTACCTGGCTCAACATCCGTCAGTGCCTGGTTCACACCTAGAAGAAGACGGCAGTTCTCCTCGATCATGGGCCTTCTTCACCTCAAGACGTACTGGGCATTTTCTCCTTCAGTAACTAGGGTATCAATTCGGGACTAATCTCTTTCAAGAACTGGTTCTTCTTCGTTTTTTTGTTTTCATGTTTCTGTTGCAAAAAGTTTAAACTCTTTGGTGCATATTTGTAGCACTGATTACAAGAGTACCTCTTTTGCTCAAAATGGAAACTTGAAAAAAAAAAATGCAAATGTTCTCCTTCAGACACACCGTTAAGTACCCCCCCCCCCCCCCAGATGGAACTATGCTGTCCTGGAGTATGACAATAAACTACACCCCAGGCTTACCTGGCTCAACATCTGTCAGTGCCTGGTTCACACCTAGAAGAAGACGACAGTTCTCCTCGATCATGGGCCTTCTTCACCTCAAGACCTACTGGGTAATTTCTCCTTCAGTACCTAGGGTATCAATTTGGGACTAATCTCCTTCAAGAACTCGTTCTTCTTCGTTTTTTTCTTTTCATGTTTCTGTTGCAAAAAGTTTAACTCTTTGGTGCATATTTGTAGCACTGATTACAAGAGTACCTCTTTTGCTCAAAATGGAAACTTGAAGAAAAAAAATGCAAATGTTCTCCTTCAGACACACCGTTAAGTTACCCCCCCCCCCCCCAATGGAACTATGCTGTCCTGGAGTATGACAATAAACTACACCCCAGGCTTACCTGGCTCAACATCTGTCAGTGCCTGGTTCGCACCTAGAAGAAGACGACAGTTCTCCTCGATCATGGGCCTTCTTCACCTCAAGACCTACTGGGTAATTTCTCCTTCAGTACCTAGGGTATCAATTTGGGACTAATCTCCTTCAAGAACTCGTTCTTCTTCGTTTTTTTCTTTTCATGTTTCTGTTGCAAAAAGTTTAAACTCTTTGGTGCATATTTGTAGCACTGATTACAAGAGTACCTCTTTTGCTCAAAATGGAAACTTGAAAAAAAAAAATGCAAATGTTCTCCTTCAGACACACCGTTAAGTAACCCTCCCCCCCCCCCCAGATGGAACTATGCTGTCCTGGAGTATGACAATAAACTACACCCCAGGCTTACCTGGCTCAACATCTGTCAGTGCCTGGTTCACACCTAGAAGAAGACGACAGTTCTCCTCGATCATGGGCCTTCTTCACCTCAAGACCTACTGGGTAATTTCTCCTTCAGTACCTAGGGTATCAATTTGGGACTAATCTCCTTCAAGAACTCGTTCTTCTTCGTTTTTTTCTTTTCATGTTTCTGTTGCAAAAAGTTTAAACTCTTTGGTGCATATTTGTAGCACTGATTACAAGAGTACCTCTTTTGCTCAAAATGGAAACTTGAAGAAAAAAAATGCAAATGTTCTCCTTCAGACACACCGTTAAGTTACCCCCCCCCCCCCCCCAATGGAACTATGCTGTCCTGGAGTATGACAATAAACTACACCCCAGGCTTACCTGGCTCAACATCTGTCAGTGCCTGGTTCGCACCTAGAAGAAGACGACAGTTCTCCTCGATCATGGGCCTTCTTCACCTCAAGACCTACTGGGTAATTTCTCCTTCAGTACCTAGGGTATCAATTTGGGACTAATCTCCTTCAAGAACTCGTTCTTCTTCGTTTTTTTCTTTTCATGTTTCTGTTGCAAAAAGTTTAAACTCTTTGGTGCATATTTGTAGCACTGATTACAAGAGTACCTCTTTTGCTCAAAATGGAAACTTGAAGAAAAAAAATGCAAATGTTCTCCTTCAGACACACCATTAAGTTACCCCCCCCCCCCCCCAATGGAACTATGCTGTCCTGGAGTATGACAATAAACTACACCCCAGGCTTACCTGGCTCAACATCTGTCAGTGCCTGGTTCACACCTAGAAGAAGACGACAGTTCTCCTCGATCATGGGCCTTCTTCACCTCAAGACCTACTGGGTAATTTCTCCTTCAGTAACTAGGGTATCAATTTGGGACTAATCTCCTTCAAGAACTCGTTCTTCTTCGTTTTTTTTCTTTTCATGTTTCTGTTGCAAAAAGTTTAAACTCTTTGGTGCATATTTGTAGCACTGATTACAAGAGTACCTCTTTTGCTCAAAATGGAAACTTGAAGAAAAAAAATGCAAATGTTCTCCTTCAGACACACCGTTAAGTTACCCCCCCCCCCCCCCAGATGGAACTATGCTGTCCTGGAGTATGACAATAAACTACACCCCAGGCTTACCTGGCTCAACATCTGTCAGTGCCTGGTTCGCACCTAGAAGAAGACGACAGTTCTCCTCGATCATGGGCCTTCTTCACCTCAAGACCTACTGGGCATTTCTCCTTCAGTACCTAGGGTATCAATTTGGGACTAATCTCCTTCAAGAACTCGTTCTTCTTCGTTTTTTTCTTTTCATGTTTCTGTTGCAAAAAGTTTAAACTCTTTGGTGCATATTTGTAGCACTGATTACAAGAGTACCTCTTTTGCTCAAAATGGAAACTTGAAAAAAAAAATGCAAATGTTCTCCTTCAGACACACCGTTAAGTTACCCCCCCCCCCCCCCCAATGGAACTATGCTGTCCTGGAGTATGACAATAAACTACACCCCAGGCTTACCTGGCTCAACATCTGTCAGTGCCTGGTTCACACCTAGAAGAAGACGACAGTTCTCCTCGATCATGGGCCTTCTTCACCTCAAGACCTACTGGGCATTTCTCCTTCAGTAACTAGGGTATCAATTTGGGACTAATCTCCTTCAAGAACTCGTTCTTCTTCGTTTTTTTCTTTTCATGTTTCTGTTGCAAAAAGTTTAAACTCTTTGGTGCATATTTGTAGCACTGATTACAAGAGTACCTCTTTTGCTCAAAATGGAAACTTGAAGAAAAAAAATGCAAATGTTCTCCTTCAGACACACCATTAAGTTACCCCCCCCCCCCCCAATGGAACTATGCTGTCCTGGAGTATGACAATAAACTACACCCCAGGCTTACCTGGCTCAACATCTGTCAGTGCCTGGTTCACACCTAGAAGAAGACGACAGTTCTCCTCGATCATGGGCCTTCTTCACCTCAAGACCTACTGGGCAATTTCTCCTTCAGTAACTAGGGTATCAATTCGGGACTAATCTCTTTCAAGAACTGGTTCTTCTTCGTTTTTTTCTTTTCATGTTTCTGTTGCAAAAAGTTTAAACTCTTTGGTGCATATTTGTAGCACTGATTACAAGAGTACCTCTTTTGCTCAAAATGGAAACTTGAAGAAAAAAAATGCAAATGTTCTCCTTCAGACACACCGTTAAGTTACCCCCCCCCCCCCCCAATGGAACTATGCTGTCCTGGAGTATGACAATAAACTACACCCCAGGCTTACCTGGCTCAACATCTGTCAGTGCCTGGTTCG